>NC_084581.2:24308956-24608956 GCF_033978685.3 Nerophis lumbriciformis
ACAGGTGGAAATAATAAGCAACCATGGTAACTAAAAACAAACTCAAGGGTGCACAAAAACAGGAACTGAGGGAGTCCAAAACTAACAGAAAATAACAAAACATGATCCGGGCCACGGATCATAACAATTTCACCATCTACGGTCCGTAATATCATCAAAAGGTTCAGAGAATCTGGAGAAATCACTGCACATAAGCAGCGAGGCTGAAAACCAACATTGAATGCCCGTGACCCTCGATCCCTCAGGCGGTACTGCATCAAAAACCGATATCAGTGTGTAAAGGATATCACCACATGAGTTCAGGAACACTTCAGAAAACCACTGTCAGTAACTACATTTGTTCGCTACATCTTGTAAGTGCAAGTTAAAACTTGACTATGCAAAGCGAAAGCCATTATCAACAACACCCAGAAGCGCCGCCGGCTTAAGATGGACTGATGCAATGTGGAAAGGTGTTCTGCGGTCTGACGAGTCCACATTTTAAATTGTTTTTGGAAACTGTGGACGTCGAGTCCTCCGGACCAAAGAGGAAAAGAACCATCCGGATTGTTATAGGCGCAAAGTTGAAAAGCCAGCATCTGTGATGGTATGGGGGTGTATTAGTGCCCAAGGCATGGGTAACTTACACATCTGTTAAGGCACCATTAATGCTGAAAGGTACATGCAGGTTTTGGAGCAACATATGTTGCCATCCAGGCAACGTTATCATGGACGCCCCTGCTTATTTCAGCAAGACAATGCCAAGCCACGTGTTACATTAACGTGGCTTCAGAGTAAAAGAGTGCGGGTACTAGACTGGCCTGCCTGTAGTCCAGACCTGTCTCCCATTGAAAATGTGTGGCACATTATGAAGCCTAAAATACCACAACGGAGACCCCGGCCTGTTGAACAACTTAAGCGATACATTAAGCAAGAATGGGAAAGAATTCCACCTGTATAGCTTCAAAAATTGGTCTCCTCAGTTCCCAAACGTTTACAGAGTGTTGTTAAAAGGAAAGGCCATGTAACACAGTGGTAAAAATGCCCCTCTGCCAACTTTTTTGCAATGTGTTGCTTCCATTAAATTCTAAGTCAATGATTATTTGCAAAAAAAAAAAAAGTTTCTCAGTTCGAACATTAAATATCTTGTCTTTGCAGTCTATTCAATTGAATATAAAAATCATTGTATTCTGTTTTTATTTACGAATTACACAATGTGCCAATTTCACAACATTGATGTGGAACAAGTGGGATTATTAAATAAATGGTAGAATAACATGTGTAAATACTTTTCAGCATTCACACAATACGTGAATCCTCACACGATGGTTTGGAATATACTGTAGAAGCTGCTCACGAGCGCGAGTCCCAAGGTGATGAATGAGCAAGGCCGAGCTCATCAATCATTTCGCCAGTGCGCCTGGCAAAGAGCAATGTGACAGGAACGGTCAAATAACGTTTAGCACACGAGGAACCCTGTGTTTGGGGAGAGATTATTACTGTCACAGCTCTAATGGATTAGCTTGGACCAGCAAAGATGCAGCCAATGAGCCTGCAGGGCTGCGCATTAGCATAGCTATCAGAGATACAGGCAGCCAGCAGCAGGTTGGTGATTGACAGATGGAGGTGGCTGCCCAGTAGACATGTAGGCGGTCTCAGTCCAAGCAGCGCCGAGCCAATTATATGTGCAGAAACAGGGCCATTCATCATTCAGTTAGACACCTGTCCAGGCACACAAAGGGAAGCGGGGAGCCTCAGCCAGCATCACTAGATGGAGATGATGCTCATTAGATTGGACTAGGAGGAATACAACAAGCCCAGTAGAGATGCGCGGTTTGCGGACACAACCGCGGAGTCCGCGGATTATCCGCGGATCGGGCGGATGAAATTAAAAAAACTAAGATTTTATCCGCTCGCGGGTCGGGTCGGGCGGATTAATTTTTTTTTTTTTTTTTTTTTTTGCGGGTGGCAGTTAAACCAATTGGGAAATATATATACATAGTTAAATGTTGTTACCCACATACAAAAAACGAGCAGGCACCTGCAGCATATGCCACAACAGAAGAAAAAAAAAGAAAAGAGATGGACACTTTTACGGAGCGGAGAAGGGACGCCTCGCCGGGGTCCGGGACCGAGGCCCCTTCCCCCGAGAGGGCCCCACCGGGAGCCGTAGCTGAGGCGATCCGCGAGAAGGGCCCGACGCACGTCCAGGGTCACTACCGCGCCCACCGCACCGACACCCAGCCTCGTCCGCTTTCGCCGCGGCCGGCGTCACGCGCAGCAGGTAAGCAGCTTACCTGCCCGCCACCCCCGTGGCCGGGGGCTCGTAACAGGGGTCACTCCGCGCGCTCCTCCCGCGCAGCTTACCTGCTTGCCACCCCTGTTGCCGGGGGCGTGTAACAGGGGTCACTCCGCGCGTAGTGCGCTCATGAAAGGGGTGGGGCTCACCCTGGTTGATATAGAGAGCAGGACGGTGGCCATGGAAGTCGGAACCCGCTAAGGAGTGTGTAACAACCCACCTGCCGAATCAACTAGCCCTGAAAATGGATGGCGCTGGAGCGTGGGCCCATATCTGGCCGTCGCCGGCAGCGAGACGCGCTTGGAGGTGCGCTCAGCGCGGCTCCCATATGATTGCGCAGTGGTGTGCGTCTGGGTCGTGACAGCGTGGCACGCGAATGTCTGTGCATTGGATCAGTCTCCTTTCTTTAACAGGCAAAAGCTTTATAACCTCACCATACCTGCCAACTTTTAAATCAGAAAAACCTAGTAGCCAGGGTCCAAGGGCCGCAGGCCCCGGTAGGTCCAGGACAAAGTCCTGGTGGAGGGTTCAGGGCTTCGCCCCCCGACGCAAAATGACTATTAGCATTCAGACAGGTTAAAATGTTGCTAAAACCATCACTTTTCTATCAGTCACAGTGACTTTTCAAAACAAAAATATTACAGCAAAAATCATATGGGTTGATTGACATGTTTATTCTGTAAGCTAACTTCAATAGTTTGAAATTATTTTGACAGTTAATGCCAGTTATCCTGTCAACCTTTCACAAGACTTCAATTTGTTAATTGAAAGTATAAATAGTATAAACACTTTTTACAGTATGTCGTGCTGTGAAATACAGCCGACAGGATTGCGCATGCATGGTGCAGGAGAACAAAGGACTTCTTT
Source organism: Nerophis lumbriciformis (assembly GCF_033978685.3). Lineage (NCBI taxonomy): Eukaryota > Metazoa > Chordata > Actinopteri > Syngnathiformes > Syngnathidae > Nerophis > Nerophis lumbriciformis. The sequence goes on from NC_084581.2 coordinate 24,312,102, forward strand.
CATTTAAGGTTTGTGATAAACCATCAAACTCATTCGTTAAAAGGACTCTATAGTAATATAAAGCGAATTTTTCTGGACATTATCATGCAAGAAAAGTTTATTTTTGGGATCGCGATCACCGCGTAATGATTTTTAAAGGTTGCATTACATTATTAACTGTCCCATGTGATCAGCCAGTGCGATTGGAAGTCCATGCTCAATTATTGCCTCCGTAAATAAAACTTCGGCATTTATCACATCCAAAGAATCTGTTTGGGCGACGAAAAACGTTGAAAGTTTTCCACTTGTATCGCTAGCAACGGCATTAGACTTGTGTTTTTTTGTCCCAACGTGGTCTTTTACATCGCTAATTCCTCCGTGTCCGATCGAAAAATCTTGTCTGCACAAGGTGCAATTTGCGTAGTTTTCACCCTTTTTTAAAATTTTTTTATTAATATTAGATATATAACAACGGGCAGATGGTGGGCGGGTGCAGTTCTGCTCAAACGTTACATCGGGTGGATGGCGGATGGTTGACGACTTTCTGACGCGGTTGCGGATGAAATAATTGCCTATCCGCGCATCTCTAAAGCCCAGAGTTCACATTTAGAGCACATTACAGCAAAACAATACAAGTGACACTATGGTGAAGATTCTCTCTTCTCTAAGATGCAGACGAAAGAACAATGACAGAACAAAGTCACTTGTTCTACAAGGTAGTCATATTGTCTAATTCTACTTTGTATGTGTATGACATATATGTATGAATAAGAGGGGACTTCAACAAATGTTACATATCCGGCTTCATTCATTGATTAGGCACATGTGCAGACATTATCCTGGACATAGATTAACCTTTGACCCTTTCCCCTTTGACCCGAATTCTAGGGGCAAGCCGTGTCGTGTTTGTGTTGCTATGATACTTATTTCATGATACTTGTAGCAGTATACACTGTTGTCCACGTCAACTAAGAGCTCAACTAAACCAGGTTGAAAAAAAAAAAAAAGCTTATTCAAACCACAAGCACTTACTCAAAATGTAGGAAAACCAAACCCAGAACCAGTGAAGTTGGCACGTTGTGTAACAGAATACAATGATTTGCAAATCCTTTTCAACTTATATTCAATTGAATAGACTGCAAAGACAAGATACTTAATGTTGGAACCGAGAAACTCGTTTTTTTTTTTGCAAATAATCGTTAACTTAGAATTTAATGGCAGCAACACATTGCAAAAAATTTGGCACAGGGGGCATTTTTACCACTGTGTTACATGGCCTTTCCTTTTAACAACACTCAGTAAACGTTTGGGAACTGAGGAGACCAATTTTTGAAGCTTTTCAGGTGGAATTATTTCCCATTCTTGCTTGATGTACAGCTTATGTTGTTCAACAGTCTCCGTTGTGGTATTTTAGGCTTCATATTGCGTCACACATTTTCTATGGGAGACAGGTCTGGACTACAGGCAAGCCAGTTTAGTACCCGCACTCTTTGACTATGAAGCCACGCTGTTGTAACACGTGGCTTGGTATTGTCTTGCTGAAATAAGCAGGGGTGTCCATGATAAAGTTGCTTGGATGGCAACATATGTTGCTCCAAAACCTGTATGTACCTTTAAGCATTAATGGTGCCTTCACAGATGTGTAAGTTACCCATGCCTTGGGCACTAATACACCCCCATACCATCACAGATGCCGGCTATAACAATCCGGATGGTCCTTTTCCTCTTTGGTCCGGAGGACACAACGTCCACAGTTTACAAAAACAATTTGAAATGTGGATTTGTCAGACCGCAGAACACTTCTACACTTTGCATCAGTCCATCTTAGATGAGCTCGGAATCAGCGAAGCCAGCGGCGTTTCTGGGTGTTGTTAATAAATGGCTTTCGCTTTGCATAGTAGAGTTTTAACTTGCACTTACAGATGTAGCGACCAACTGTAGTTACTAACAGTTGTTTTCTCAAGTGTTCCTGAGCCCATGTGGTGATATCCTTTACACACTGATGTTGCTTTTTGATGCAGTACCGCCTGAGGGATCGAAGGTCCGTAATATCATCGCTTACGTGCAGTGATTTCTCCAGATTCTCTGAACCTTTTGATGCTATTACAGACCGTAGATGGTGAAATCCCTAAATTCCTTGCAATAGCTGGTTGAGAAATGTTGTTCTTAAAATGTTCGACAATTTTCTCACGCATTTGTTCACACAGTGGTGACTCTCGCCCCATCCTTGTTTGTGAATGACTGAGCATTTCATGGAAGCTGCTTTTATACCCAATCATAGCACCCACCTGTTCCCAATTAGCCTGTTCACCCATGGGATGTTCCAAATAAGTGTTTGATGAACATTCCTCAACTTTCTCAGTCTTTTTGCCACTTGTGCCAGCTTTTTTAAAACATGTTGCAGGCATCAAATTCCAAATGAGCTAATATTTGCAAAAACCAACATTTTCCAGTTTGAACGTTAAGTATTTTGTCTTTGCAGTCTATTCTATTGAATATAAGTTGAAAAGGATTTGCAAATCATCGTATTCTATTTTTATTTACGATTTACACAACGTGCCAACTTCACTGGCACTCCCACATTATTTTTATGTATCCTCTTTTGCTGGGGTTATAGCAAGCCATCAATTTAATGTTTTCCGCGCTGCTCTAAGTATGTCCAGCTGCCACTTTTTCAGCAGAGTGTCTTAGTTCCTAAACACCTGACGCGGACCATGTTGACCTGGGCGACGTCCAAGCCGGTATGACTCTCTCACTTATCATTTTACTAATTGACTTTTTTATTCATGTTAAAGGTTATGACTTTATTAACCCATGCGGTTCATGATAAGCCACACCTCTCTGTTATGACTCTGATGAAAGTATAGGAAAGAGGCAAGATGGTGCAAGATTAACCACCTGAACCTCAACATGGATTTGATAACAAAAAGAACAACGGTGGAACAGTTAAAGGAAAAGTGATTTGCAAAGAGAGAGTTTCTGTTTTATCGAAGTTAAGAGTACAATGTTACCATGCCAACTCTAATTGCGATGACGCTTTGTTGGTGCAGTCAAAACAAGTTTTTATTAAAATAATGAAATAGCTCACTTTGAGCATGCACCACAACACCAAAAATAAAAGTATTAACCAAAACAAGACTGCTTAGAAAGCACAGGTGGCATACAAGAAAAAAGTTATGAGGATGCAACAGGAAGCATTCAGTTAGAGCAAGTTAGAGTCCAAACAATCCAGAATAACAATGACAACGTGGTCTAAAACACACGTAACCTAGCAAAAAACACATGCAATGATCCAACGATTAGCCAGAGGTGGGTAGAGTAGCCAGAAATTGTACTCAAGTAAGAGTACTGTTACTTTAGAGATTTATTACTCAAGTAAAAGTAAGGAGTAGTCACCCAAATATTTACTTCAGTAAAAGTCAAAAGTATGTTGTGAAAAAACTACTCAAGTACCGAGTAACTGATGAGTAACCTGTTCGTTTAATGATGACGGCAACAAATAATGCACAAAAACATAAAAATAGCAATGAGCGAATTCAGAGCTAGGAATATCTCTTAAGCAACTAAAAAAATAATATATATTAAATAATAATACATTAACATACAAAAATTAAGGCAAATTGAGCCACAATAACTTAACAGCATCATAGGCTCAGTAGGCGTTCATTGATTGATTGATTGAAACTTGTATTAGTAGATTGCACAGTACAGTACATATTCCGTACAATTGACCACTAAATGGTAACACCCCAATAAGTTTTTCAAAGTTAATCATTTACTTAATAAATTACCAAGTCGAGGTGATCTACCTCATATATGCATATACATACACACACATATCATATATATATATATATATATATATATATATATATCCATCCATCCATCCATCCATCCATTTTCTACCGCTTATTCCCTTCGGTGTCGCCGGAGCCTATCTTTATATACATATCTATCCATATATATATATATATATATATATATATATATATATATATATATATATATATATATATACACACATACATTTATATATATATATATATATATATATATATATATATACATACATTTATATATACAGTATATAATTTATGTTTATTTATTTTGCTGTGTTTGTTCACATGTTAAAGGTGTTTTAATGAAGATACATGCATGTTTAACATATAAGTTCATTTCTTTCATGAAGACAAGAATATAAGTTGGTGTATTACCTGATTCTGATGACTTGCATTGATTGGAATCAGACAGTAGTGATGATAACGTCCACGTTTTCAAATGGAGGAGAAAAAAAAGTTCCTCCTTTCTGTCTAATATAATACCGCATGAAAGTGGTTGGTTTTTGGTATCTTATTTGTCCAGCTTCCACATTCGTTTTTATACACTTTACAAGAAATACATTGGCGGCAAATTCCGTAGCTTGCTAGCTTGTTTGCGCTGGCTTTCGGAGACACTTATTTTGTTAGCGCACGCGCAATGAGCGGCACTTTTATTGTGAAGTTTTATTGTGAATACAGGAACTGGCGGTCAGTCTTTAGGCTTTTGACAGAGGTACGGTTGAAATAAAAAAGTGTCTTTTTTCCTTCACACTTTTGATTGATTGATTGAAACTTTTATTAGTAGATTGCACAGTACAGTACATATTCCGTACAATTGACCACTAAATGGTAACACCCAAATTTTTCAACTTGTCGGGGTCCACGTGTGCGGTCATGTGACCGCCTGGCTCTGTTTGATTGGTGAAACGGAGTGCAACGTCAGCCAGACACTGCATGTGATTGGATGAAACGGAGTCCAACGTCACCAGTGACTGCATGTGATTGGATGAAACGCAGGCATGCGCTAGAACCTACTTTGAAGGTCTGTCTGACAAACCAAAACAAACAACGCTTGCATTAACAGCTCGATAAAAATTAGTAGCGAGTAGCGAGCTGAATGTAGATAAATGGAGCGGAGTAAAAGTAGCGTTCCTTCTCTATAAATATACTCAAGTAAAAGTAAAAGTATGTTGCATTAAAACTACTCTTAGAAGTACAATTTATCCCAAAAGTTACTCAAGTAGATGTAACGGAGTAAATGTAGCACGTTACTACCCACCTCTGCGATTAGCAAACACTGCAGCTCTACTTAATTAATGCCGATTGTTATTCCACGCATCTGCACCACCAGGAAATGTAAATTACAAAATTGCAATCTGATGGAAAATAATACACAAGAACTGAAAAAAAGAATGTAAGTGAAAAAAATAAAATATGTAATGGTATTTAGTATATTTTAATTTGGAAATTATAGGACATGGATGTATTTTCTCATTTATCCCAAACCCATTTTTTCTGCACCTGTTTGAACCGTAAAGGGATCTGGGGAGGTCCCGTTCCAAATGGACCCAAAATATGGCCCCCTCGTCCTCTTTGGACGCACATTGGACCTTTTTGGGCCACCAGGACCATTAGGGAATCCTTTTCTTGGAGGAACAGTGGAACTTTATGAGTTCAGTCCTAGTTGGCAGAGCTTTAAACTTTTCGGGGGGGTTCTGGACACTGGATGGTCTCCATGAAGCCGTCTTCACCACTTGGAGCAACATTCCCAGTAGCCTGTATGCCTAATGCCAGTAATACTGGCATTAGTTATGCAAAACAAATTCTTGAAGTGATGTGCAACACTGTCAGTTACTAATTACTTGGTTTTTTTTTAAATGTCTTTTCTATTTGAAAGTTTTTTCATGATCTGTGGTCTTAAACTTTTGACTAACTGATGAACAGCTTGTTTCAGATTAATGGCTGTTAATGATAAATTGCTTACTCCAAAAATGTTTTGTCTCACTCCCATTTCTTTTTTTTATTTTGCATTTTGAAGCTCTACTTATCAATCAATCAATGTCAATCAATGTTTATTTATATAGCCCTAAATCACAAGTGTCTCAAAGGGCTGCACAAGCCACAATGACATCCTCGGTTCAGAGCCCACGTAAGGGCAAAGAAAAACTCACAACCCAGTGGGATGTCAATGTGATTGACTATGAGAAAACTTGGAGAGGACCGCAGATGTGGGTGACACCCCCCTCCCCCCCATCCCCGCCTAGAGGGGGGTCACCCCCCTATAACCCCCCTCAAGATCTAACGTTGCAAAATGTGAATTCTTGCAATTTTTTAACGGGTTTTTGATCAGAACGTGACATATTACTTGATTTTTGGTTAGCATTTTGGCCTCACAGTCAGTGGTTTTTGTGTGTTTTTTTTTTTAGTATTTAGGCTTTCTCTTACACCCCAAAACACGTGTCATATTTATCACAGACTCTAGATTGTCCATTGTTGTAAATGCAAGTGTGTAATCTTGTTTGTTTCTTTTAACTTCTTTCTCTCCTTAGGCAATGCTGGATGAGTACATTGCGGCCTCAAACAAAACACTTGAGTATAGCTCACTATGAAAGGAAATGGCCCAAAATATACTGCCAAAGCAATAAAGGTGTGGTTTAAGAAGAAACGCATGTAGATCGTGGTGATCTGCCCTGTCCTTGGTTTAGACCATTTAACTATGTCCTATATCATGCACAGAGACGTAAGTACAACATGTTTGGGAGCTGTGGTGTACCTGGAACAGGAAAGTCAACTTTGAGTTATTGCCCATGCTCGTAGAGGCCTTTCACGGAGTGAGTTTTGTTACCCAGCTCACAAGTGGGCCCTGAAATGTAGCGTCTCAGAAAAGTTTCATGACTATCCTATGGAACCAACCTTACTGTAGTGACTGATAACAACCCACTCTTGTCCTGTCAAATTAGATGCCACCAGCCATTGGTGGTTAGCTTCACAATTAACATAGTCTTTTAAAATGCAATGTCGAGCAGGAAAACACAACACTGATGCTGATGCTTTGTCTAGAAAGTGATGCCATGTGAATAGAGAAGACCTGATGTGGCAGAGTTTCTTCTGGCCAAAGATGGCAGCTATAATAAAGCACTACTTCAAGACCTGTGGTCACTTTGTAAAGCGTAAAACTCTACCAGAAAAAAAGTTTATCTTGATAACATCCAAACCAGACGACTTCTATGCATGGACTTTCTCTTGCTTGAGCCAAAGACATGTTTGTACTGACTGATCATTTCACCAAATTTGCTGGGGCACTCCCAACTCAAAATCAAAAGGCCAAAAACATGGCAAAGTCTTCATGGAATGACTTTACGCTACATTATGGTATCTCCAAACGGTTGTATACTAACCAATGACGGGAATTCGAATCAAAGTTAGCAAAAGGAGCTCTGTAACGTCATCGGCATCAAGACAACCAGGACCACTCCATACCATTCACAAGGGAATCCAGTTGGACGGTTCAACCGGACACTGTTGAGTATGCTAGGAACACTTTAAAATAAGCAAAAGTCAAAGTGGAAGGAAAATGTTGAGCCTCTTGTCCATGCATACAACTGTACCCAGAATGAGGTGACAGGGTTCAAACCATTTGAACTCCTTTGACTTGGTTTTTGGATTACCACTAAAATAATCTCCATCTTCCGCATATTTTCAATATGTGAAGAGTCTGAAGGCTCGACTCAAAATTTTTTTTAAACCTAACTGTCTGAATGCAAAAAAAAGTCTGCTGAAAAGAACAATCATCAGTTCGATCAGCCTGTCAAACCCAAAAGCCTTGAAACAGGTGATCTTGTGCTTGTCAATAATGTTAGAGTTTGTGGGAAGCTCAACCTGGACGACAAGTGGGAACCTGAAGAATATCCATCCATCCATCCATCTTCTTTCGCTTATCCGAGGTCGGGTCGCGGGGGCAGCAACCTAAGCAGGGAAGCCCAGACTTCTCTCTCCCCAAACACTTTGTCCAGCTCCTCCCGGGGGATCTCGAGGCGTTCCCAGGCCAGCCGGGAGAGATAGTCTTCCCAACCTGTCCTGGGTCTTCGCCGTGGCCTCCTACCGGTCGGACGTGCCCGAAACACCTCCCTAGGGAGGCATTCGGGTAGCATCCAGATGCCCGAAACACCTCATCTGGTTTCTATCGATGTGGAGGAGCAGCGGTTTTACTTTGAGCTCCTCCCGGACGACAGAGCTTCTCACCTTATCTCTGAGGGAGATCTCCGCCCACCCGGCAGAGATAACTCATTTCGGCCGCTTGTACCCCTGATCTTGTCTTTTCGGTCTTAACCCAAAGCTCATGACTACAGGTGAGAATGGGAACGTAGATCGATCGTTAAATTGAGAGCTTTCCCTTCCGGCTCAACTCTTTCTTCACCACGACGGATCGATACAGCGTCCTCATTACTGAAGACGCCGCACCGATCTCACGATTCACTCCTCCACGTATTAAACAATATTTAACAACACATGAACACATACAAACGTACCAAAACCTGGCACCGTACTGCACCGGTATTTCAACCGATTCCCGGTACCTGGGAATCGGTACCGTATCGGTTGGAATTTGAATAGTTCCCATCCCTACCAGTAAAATTGCGAAGTCATCCTTCCAAGTGGCCACCCTTCAAATCCAACTTCTACAAAGAGAACCGTGTTTTGTATCCGAGTCAGTTGCAAATGGAGACACTCCATTTGTGGAAGCACTTAGAGGGGAAGATAACTTACCTTTGGAACCAAAATCACTTATAGAACCAAACTTATCTGTGGAACCAACCCTAACTGAGGATGAATGGAAAGGACTCAACATTATGTCGGATAACACCTTGCCTGATACAGTTGTGACAAGGATTTTGAGGCAGTATAATCTGAGTCATCTGTCGCTCATAGTTCTGCCTCTACCCCTAGTGAACCAAATGCTGAGGTAGTTCACATTTTCAGCATGAATCATTTAGTCGCCTTCAGTACTCGGTAGTAGGAAACCCATTATTGTCAGTTTTGCAAAGTCTTTTTCCTGTCAAATCCTTATGCAGATGTCCTTAGTCATGCTAATACAGGTAAAAACGACTACATTATTGTAGACCCCACATAGTTGCTATGCAACAGGGAAGAGTGTAACCAATTTATTGTTATGTAACTTTGTATTACTGTCACTTAGGGGTTGCACAACCTCAGACTTTTAAAGGTCAACTAATCACTGATGATAGTCAGGTCGACGTCAACTCATCACTGATGACGTCAGTCATATGTGTCCCCCTCATATGTAAAAACATATGAAGAAGGAATGTTTTGCAGGTACAAGACATTGATACAACGTTGATTACACATACTTGTCCTTTAAAACTGACTTTGAAACAACGTTGCAAAATAATTGTATTTGTAAATTGAGACAAGGTTGTTGTCCAACGTTAGATCTACGTTATTGGTTGGGAAATTACCAAATTTCATAGGTCAAATCAATGTCACAACCTGACATTGACTAAATATCATCAAAAAGTATGTTGTTTCAACGTGTTTGTGTTGTAGAATTTTGGTTGGGAAATGACCACATTTCGATGGTCAAATCAACGTCAGAACCCAACATTGATTAAACGTCATCAAAATGCATGTTGTTTCAACGTCATGTTTAAGCTGCTCAATGTCAGAACCTAGTTCAACAAGTTCTCAACGTTGTTTCAACGTCTCGTGCCTGCTGGGTCTTCACTGACAACATCAAAGAATGCACATGAATCACACAGACAACAGCATGAATATCAACGAGCCTCAAATTCGCTTTATGTTCACTTTAAAGGAGAACTGCACATCGTTTGCAATCATTGTGAGAGATAAGGAGACAAACACAAACGTTGTTTTTTTCGCATTCTAACATGTAAAAATCGGCTCGTTCTTGGTGGCTAGCAATGCAGCTAATGGGAGCAATCAATTCTACCTCGAAATCATATTAAAAAATGCATTCAAAAACAGCCAAAAAGACTTAATTTATATTCTGTAACCTGTATAATGACCAAGCCATTGTTATTGTAAGAGCAAAAACTGAGGAACTAGTTTTCTAGCGCCCTGTGGTATTAGCTGTAAAAACTAGCTACGGCAAGAGAAAAGCTAGCAACTGCTTCAACACTAAACACGTTTGAGTTTGTAATGCACAACGCAATGCGATAGGACACCAATCCGTACTGACTGAAAACCATTAACAATCATATTAGAGCATCTGTAAAGTATTAGCCCATATTTCATGTTTTGTTGTACACAGCTAGCCAGACAGTGTACGTACTGTAGTTGTAATAACACGCAAGATTGGCCGTGTGTATCATGATCAATATAAAGTGTGACTCACTTGATGGACAGTTGTCTGTTTGGTCCAGCTGACCAGGGACGTTTTTTGGGGGTAAGCACTCCATTTATGTCAAAGTACCATGGCTTCAAATGCCACATTTTGCAGCTTTGAGTAATTTTCACTTACTTTCTCCACTTCCATCTGTTCCAATGTTTCATTCTTCCTTTATGTGGCCCCTGAAAGCATGGAAATAATATGTGTAAATAAAGTACCTTATCTTTTCCTTATAAATGTACTACAAAAATAAATGTACTGCATACAATTACATATATTTACACTTCAATCATCTCTAATAATAAAACAAAACATTATATCATCATACATTTCAAACAATGTTATTGTTCAAATAAAGATAAATACTTCAATGTCTGCTTAACTTATGATTTCAAAGCAAGTAATCCAACAAACTGTTCATGTAAAAATTTTACTGTAAAATATTTTTACAGTAAAATCCACTTTTAACATACAGTACTAATACACTATAAAACACAACAACTGTACATTGTACAGTATAAAAAAACTTGTATGAATTTTTACGTAAAAAACAACAACCCTGCAACTGTTTTTCCATTCCATTTATTTTAATTCCATGTATTTTTTATTTTTATGCTGTGAAAAAAAAAAAAAAAAAAAAATATTGCGGTAAAATTGTGGTGACGTAACTGCCAGTTGTTTTACAGTACAATATAAAGATTTTGTTTTGTACAGCATACGTATTTGGAATTATACACATATTTTGTATATACACTTTTATATTCATACTGTATATTATTCACTGTTACAAGCGGCCCTATGAGGGCAACCATTACTGCAATGTGGCCCTCAATGAAAACGAGGTCTAGCAATGACAGGAAGTACAACACTAGCCGGGTGACTTTCAGAATAAAACACTCTGGGTTTCATAATATGCTAAAGAAAAAGCACACAAATCAGGAAAAAAAAGAACAATCCAACCATTTTCTCCTTCTCCAGTTGGATTTTCTGGCCCTTTGTTTAATTTATCCTACATAAAAATTGTCTCACGCAAAAGCGCGCCATTTCACGAGGCAGGTGTATATGAGCGAGCAGTCTGAAACCTGAAGGGGGCCTTATGTGTACACGCTGTTCCACCACTTTTTTCCTGTGCTAATACAATAACATTGCTTTCTTCATATCATTTGGTTGTTAGCTACAGTATGGGCCCGATTTGTTAAGATCCAAATACCTTGTCAGCAATCTATGAAATAGCGTGGGCGTATTAGTGGGCGTATTGCTTGTGTTTTACCAAGACTACGTGTGCAATCGTAAAGTGGTGCAAACCGCCTTATTTAAATGAGAATTTTGCGTGTACTCACAGAGACACGCTCATTTACAGCACATTCATGTTATCATGCTCCCACCTGTGGCGTCTTTTCACGCAAGCGGGAGACATCTACCACTTTTTAGGGGCATTTTAGAAGCTGTCGTGCAGTGTATCTACTGCAGTGTTTTTCAACCACTGTGCCGTGGCACACTAGTGTGCCGTGAGATACAGTCTGGTGTGCCGTGGGAGATTATCTAATTTCACCTATTTGGGTTAAAAACATTTTTTGCAAAGCAGTAATAATAGTCTGCAAATGATGTGTTGTTGTTGAGCGTTGGTGCTGTCTAGAGCTCGGCAGAGTAACCGTGTAATACTCTTCCATATCAGTAGGTGGCAGCCGGTAGCTAATTGCTTTGTAGATGTCGGAAACAGCGGGATAAAAAGGTGTCTAATGCTTAAACCAAAAATAAAGAAAATGTGATTGCCCCTAAGAAAAGGCATTGAAGCTTTGGGAAGGGTATGCAGAACGAAACTAAAACTGAACTGGCCACCAAACAAACAATACAGAATGCTGGACGACAGCAAAGACTTACTGTGGAGCAAAGACAGCGTCCACAATGTACATCCGAACATGACATGACAATCAACAAAGTCCCCACAAAGAAGGATAAAAACAACTGAAATATACTTGATTGCTAAAAGAAAGTAGATGCGAGAAATATCGCTCAAAGGAAGACAAGAAACCGCTACAGGAAACCCCCCCCCCCCCCCCAAAAAAAAACCCCTCCACCAAAATAGGAGCGCAAGACAAGAACTAAAACACTACACACAGGAAAACAGCAAAAAACTCTAAATAAGTCACGGTGTGATGTGACAGGTCGTGACAGTATACCTACTTTGAGACAAGAGCTATATTGATGCATGGTCGGTTATGGTTTAAAGTCATACCCAACAATTGCGACAACTTTTTACTGTCAACTGAGTTTCGTTTTTGAATGATTTCTGCTGGTGGTGTGCCTCCGGATGTTTTCAATGCAAAAAATGTGCCTTGGCTCAAAAAAGGTTGAAAAACACTGATCTACTGCACATTGACACCACTTTTTTTTCTTCTTTTTTTTTTTTTTTTTTTACTGCTGAAGGTGCATGGGAAAGAGGCAACGCAAAAATGCATATTTCAAGATTTTTTTTTCAATAGATAAATATTTCAATAATATACTGTATATTATTATATTATAAGCTGAATGGGTCAAAACACGCTGAGGCACTCTACAAGTAGGGTCAGAGCCACCTCTACTTCCTTAGGAGGCTAGGATCCTTCAACATCTGTACAAAGATGTTGAAGATGTTCTACCAGTCGGTGGTGGCGGGCGCCTTCTTGTACGCCGTGGCCTGCTGGGGCGGCGGACTGAGAGCTGGGGGACGCAAACATGCTGGACAAGCTGGTAAGGAAGGCCAGTAACGTGGTGGGAGTGGAGCTAGACTCTCTGGCGGTGGTGTCAGAGAGGAGAAGTCTAGCAAAGCTCCTAGCCATTATGGACAACACCTCCCATCCACTACACTCGGACCTGGCGGAGAGAATGAGCACGTTCAGTGGAAGGCTCAGACTCCCAAAATGCAACACGGAACGACACAGCAAGTCCTTCATACCGACAGCCATCAGACTGTATAATGCATATGTTCCTTTTTGACTGTACTTAAATGTATAATGTATTTATATTATTCACATGTGAATAATGCTGTATAATATACTGTATTTATGTTATTCACATGTGAATAATGCTGTATAATAGATTGTATTTATATTATTCACATGTAAAAAATACCCAAGTGTTTATTGTCTATTGTGAGCGAACTGTGGTGCTGAATTTCCCCCAGGGATCAATAAAGTACTTTCTATTCTATTCTATTCTATATATGTGAAAACAATAAAGTCATTAAAAAATACTAAAAGACACCAAAACGCATCAATTGAATTCATTTTAATCAGCCCCTCGAGTCCTCGAGAAGCTAAAAATAGATGTTGCTGAACAAACGATGTCTAAAAAGTTTTGTTTTTTTTCTGACCATCCAAAAATGTTGACACACACACACACACACAGTATGGAGAATTATTTTGTGATTTTTTTTGTAATTGTTTTTAATTATTATTATTATTATTAGGGCCCGCCATGGCCCATTGCAAAAGGACTCCCACAGGGAGTCCTTATGCAATGGGACATAAGGACCTATTGTTATTCTAAGGTTTTATTATTATTATTATTATTATTATTATTATTATTCTTCCGCAGCTTTGCGCACTACTTTGACCCCCTTAACATGCTTCAAAACTCACCAAATTTTACGCACACATCAGTAATATACGGCAAAACTTTTTATCAAAGAACCAAACTTCAAAACTCAAAATTGCGCTCTAGCGCCCCCTAGGAAAAAAAAAACTAGACTGCCTGTAACTCCCACTAGGAAGGTCGGAAAAATATGAAACAAAATCCTCTATGTAGGTCTGACTTAGACCTAGTTCTCATAATTGTATGTCTTTGGGCTAAAATCTACAGGAAGTTGGCAATTCCCCCTTCAAGACAAAAAAGTACTAAAAACAGTCACTTTTGCCTCTTTGAGCTGTAATTTGACCCCCTTAACATGCTTCAAAACTCACCAAACTTTACACACACATCAGGACTGGCTAAAACTGTGATCTAATGAAAGAACCTAACCCCAAATCTAAAAATTGTGCTCTACAGCAATTTTTTTATAAAACGGACAAAAAACTGCTCCTCGGAAGAAAAAAACTACAATACTGCCTGTAACTCCCACTGGGAAGGTCGGAGAGACATGAAACAAAAACCTCTATGTAGGTCTCACTTAGACCTACATTTCATAAATTGACAACCCCCAGCAAGAGAGATTAAACCCTTGTGCATAAATTAACAGAACAGTTTTTTTTATAACTGCTCCGGTTTTGATTTTATGACCCTTCAAAGACCCGCTGCGCTGATGCTGCTGCAATGCTGTTTTTTCAAGATGGCTGCTTAAAAGCAGGAAGCACCAACGTGCCCACACAATGCAGACAAGGTAGGTACACTAGACAAAAGTCTTGGGACACTTCAGACTAAAAGTAGACAAAAGTATTGGGACACTTAGGACTAGCACCTGCCAAATACGCGGGCCCGAACAACGCTGCTTGCAGCTTTAATTATCATTATTTTTTAAATCAATCCAACAAAACAAAACACAACAATACCATACTAATGCAATTCCAATTCCAAAATCAAACCCGACCCAGCAACATTCAGAATAGCAATAAACAAAACATTTGAGAGGACCCACAAACATGACATAAAACAATCCAAAAGCAGTCAGACAAAAATGAATATTATCAACAACAGTATCAATATTAATAACAATTTCAACATAGCAGTGATTAAAAATACCTAATTGACATTATCATTACAGACATTTATAAAAAATAAAAACATTTAAAATAAAAAAAATACAAAAAATAAGCATGGAGAATTCTCATCAGCCTGTGCAGCACAAGCACGGATACTGCAGCCAGGATCAGTCAGTTTGCAGTTACTAAATAAAATGCAAAATAGTGCTCGCAAAACGGTGATGGGTGTTGATAAATCACATTGCGTGTGCTAAATAATGATATTTGCATTTTCTCCTCCCAGTGCTGTAGGCATTTTGATGACCAGCATATATTTTGCATATTAATGAAGACACAAACACAAAATGGATTGCACGCCTTATTATGCTCACTTAACAGACACAATCCACGTTGCATATGTTTAGTAGATCTGCTTTGCGCGTTCTATCAAGTTTGCTTGTGATTTAACACCTTTAGGAAATAAGGACCTATGTGTCCAACTCCAACCTTTAGAAGACGATTGCACTTTGTCAGGTCTACCTTCACACCTGTCCAACTTGGGTTTCCCCCCCTGAAGACTAAGTACAAGTGCCGTTCCATCTTCTAGTCATCCATAGCGTTTCTACTTGTATGAATTCATCACTCCAAGCATCATTTGTAAGTTTATATAACCAAAACAACTCTTACGTACTAAACCGTCCCAAGTTGGATGTCTGCTGGCGGGTTTTTGTGCATATTTGTACATGCTATCATAGTATAATGAAGCTAGCATTGTTAGCATTAGCTCATATGCTTACACGTTTACGTTTAAGTGTCTGTGTTAGCATTATTAACTTACAATGGCATTCTTTTTGTGTTGTTTCGGTTTCGTAAATTCCTCAGTAAATTCACCGTTGAGTCTGTTTAGCTGACTCGAGAGCTAGCTTCTGCAGCCAGTGGGTCCATGACTTTGATTGGTTGATTGATTGAAACTTTTATTAGTAGATTGCACAGTACAGTACATATTCCGTACAATTGACCACTAAATGGTAACACTCGAATAAGTTTTTCAACTTGTTTAAGTTGGGGTCCACGTTTATCATTTTATGGTACAAATACATACTACGTTGAAGAGGTTCATTTAGCCTACTAATGTGTATTTATAAATGGTAGATTTATAAATAAAGGTTGATGAAGGCTGCAGAATTAAGATAGCCGAAACTTGTCAGGTACAAAACTTTACCTTACTAGCCTATATAAATCAACCATGTATAAATACAAATACATACTATCAGCATAATACAGTCATCACACAAGTTAACCCTTGTGTGGTGTTCAGGTCTGTGGGACCCGTTTTCGATTTTTATTAAAAGAAAAATGATACAATTAATTAATTTTTCAAACTGAAACTCACTGGCTTTGGCTCATTTTCTGTGAAGAACATATATCAAAATACATATTTAATGAACACACACCTACACCCCCCCTACACATTTCTATTACATATAAGATGTCCGGGTCCACTAGACCCGGGGCTAATAGAAGTGTGGAAATTGATGTTCTGTGTACCACACACACACACACACACACACACACACACACACACACACACACACACACACACACACACACACACACACAGCAGGCATAGACAGGGGGAGGACAGAGTGTAGATACACAGAACATCAGAGTGTCAAATGTGCGAGAAAATGAGAGCAGACAGTGTTGACAAACAATGTTGCAACCTTGTGTGGGAACCGCAGGTGCAGAAACACAAAAGAAGAATCCCTGTGGGATGCAGAAACTGGCAGAGAAATTTCCATGCAACGTTCATATTGTTGTTACTCAACCAGTGTTTGTGGGTCTTAGACTTAGACTTAGACTTACTTTTTATTCCATCCATCCATTTTCTACCGCTTATTCCCTTCGGGGTCGCAGGGGGCGCTGGAGCCTATCTCAGCTACAATTGGGCGGAAGGCGGCGTACACCCTGGACAAGTCGCCTTACTTTTTATTGTCATTCAAATTTGAACTTTACAGTACAGATAAGAACAAAATGTTGTTGCATTAGCTCATGGTAGTGTAGGATAAAAAAGCAATAAGGTGCAGATATAAATAAATAGATTACTGTATAGATAAATATATTGCACTTTTGCATATGCATCCACGTTTATGGATGTATGTTATATTGTCTTTATATACCAGCCAGTTAATCCATTTTTGGGGGGAATTGAGGGGATTGCTATGATGCGTTCAAGAGTCTTACGGCCTGAGGGAAGAAGCTGTTACAGAACCTGGAGGTTCTGCTACGGAGGCTGCGGAACCTCTTTCTAGAGACCAGCAGTGAAAACAGTCCTTGGTAGGGGTGGGAGGAGTCTCTGCAGATTTTCTGAGCCCTGGTCAGGCAGCGGCTTTTTGCCATCTCCTGGATAGGAGGAAGAGGAGTCCTGATGATCTTTTCCGCCGTCCTCACCACTCTCTGGAGAGACTTCCAGTCTGAGGCATTGCAGGCTCCAGTCCAGACAGAGATGCAGTTGGTCAGCAGGCTCTCTATAGTGCCTCTGTAGAATGTGGTGAGAATAGGGGGAGGGAGCTGTGCTCTTTTCATCTGACGCAAAAAGTGCATGCGCTGCTGAGCTCTTTTTACAAGAGCTCCGGTGTGTAGGGACTAGGTCATATTGTCAGTTTTCTGCACCCCCAGGAACTTGGTGCTGCTTATCATCTCCACCGCTGTGCCATTGATGTAGAGTGGAGTGTGGCTGGACTGGTGCTTCCTGAAGTCGACGATGATCTCCTTGGTCTTGTCAACATTCAGGACCAGGTTATTGGTTCTGCACCGGTCAACCAGATGGTTCACCTGCTCCCTGTAGTCCATGTCGTTGTTGTCACGGATGAGGCCCACTATTGTCGTGTCGTCCGCATACTTCACAATGTGGTTAGTAGTGGGCCTGGCGCAGCAGTCATGGGTCATCAGTGTGAACAGCAGCAAACTCAGGACGCAGCCCTGGGGGGAGCCGGTGCTCAGGGAGATGGCGCTGGAGGTGTTGTTGCCCACTCTCACAGATTTGGGTCTGTCTGTGAGGAAGTCAAGCAGCCAGTTGCATAGGGGGGTACTGAATCCAAGGGGGGCCAGTTTGCCCACCAAGTGCTGCGGGATGATGGTGTTGAATGCCGAGCTGAAGTCCAGAAACAACATCCGCACGTGTGTGTCCTTCCCTTCCAGATGTTCTAAGCTCAGGTGGAGTGCAGAGGAGATGGCGTCCTCTGTGGAGCGGTTAGGGTGATAAGCAAACTGGTATGGGTCGAATGTGGGGGGAGGTCTGGAGACAATCTATTCCTTTACCAGCCTCTCGAAGCACTTCATTACAGATGTTTTTGGGGATAAGATAAACACCTGATCAGTATTTTAACATAAAAGTGTTTGATTGTGAGGCATTAAAAGCCACAAAATGACCCTGACCCTGAAGGACCCGTGAGTAACAACAATATGAACACCACATAAGTGTTAATCATCAGGGGATATACATTGAATTATTTACATTATTTACAATCCGGGGGGTGGGATGTAGAGGGGTTTGGGGCGGGGGTTAAGTTTGGTTGATATCAGCACTTCAGTCATCAACAATCATATCATCTGAGAAATGGACATTGAAACAGTGTAGGTCTGACTTGGTAGGATATGTACATCGAGCAGTGAACATAGTGAGCTCAGAAAGCATAAGAACAAGTATATACATTTGATTATTTACATTTGATCATTTACAATCCGAGGAGGTGGGATGTGGTGGGGGGGAGGGTGTTAGTCTCGGGTTGTAGTTGCCTGGAGGTGTTCTTTTAGTGCGGTTTTGAGGGAGGATAGAGATGCCCTTTCTTTTACACCTGTTGGGATTGCATTCCATATTGATGTGGCATAGAAGGAGAATGAGTTAAGACGTTTGTTAGATCAGTGACTTCTGTTTTTTTTTTTTTTTGATCAGCCGTTTTACTGCCGTGTTACAGACACCGTTGTGAAACAATTAGGTATGCAAATAAACTTTTACAGAATCTTTCTGTGTAAATAACTAATTTCACAAAGTATATATCTGCGGCTAATATAGGAAAACATTTGGGGTTTTTTCTCAAATTTAGTGGCTCCAGCTTACATACTGGTTTGGAATATACGGTACGGTAGTTTTACCAACAATAGGTGATCATTATCCCCCAGGTCACGCATCAGCAAAGCTCAGCTCGACAGATCACACACTATAAACAAACACTTGACATTTGCTCTACACCCAATTACTCAATAGCCAAAGCTGAGCACATGTTTAATCAACATTCATATGCCCAAGGGACGAAGAGGGAACTCTCTGCTCCACCACCTCGGCCACATTAGGACTCATCCCTTGGGCCCCTTGGCAGGCGCCACTGTTTACCTTCCAAAGCCCAGTGGAGACAATTGTCATCGTCTTCCTCCTCCTCCTCTGGTCTGGGCAGTGCTCATGCAGACCTACTCAAGTGCTAAGTGGTGAACATCACATTGACCCACAAAAAAAAGGGAAAACATGCACACACACACACACACACACACACACACACACACACACATTTGGTTTTCAAAATGACACACATGCAGGAAACCATTGACATGCTGATAGCTGAACTCTTCAAAAGGCGAGGCTTGAAAGGCGAGAAAGACACTAAAATCATATTTTAGTCATGTTCTGGTGTGCTTGTAGAAAGTGGGTTGGACATGGATGACATTGGTGCTGAAGTAAATACTTTGGTAGAGTATCCAAAAAATATGCTCAAGTAAGGGTACACTGCAAAAAGTCAGTGGTCAAAAACAAGAAAAAAACAATACAAAATTAGGGCTATTTTATTTGAACTACCGTATTTTCCGCACTATAAGGCGCACCTAAAAACCACAATTTTTCTCAAAAGCTGACAGTGCGCCTTATAACCCGGTGCGCTTTATTACGATTCATTTTCATAAAGTTTCGGTCTCGCAACTTCGGTAAACAGCCGCCATCTTTTTTCCCGGTAGAACAGGAAGCGCTTCTTCTTCTACGCAAGCAACCGCCAAGGAAAGCACCCGCCCCCATAGAACAGGAAGCGCTTCACCCGCCCCCGGAAGAAGAAGAAAAAACGCGCGGATATCACCGTACGTTTCATTTCCTGTTTACATCTGTAAAGACCACAAAATGGCTCCTACTAAGCGATCCGGTTCATAAAAAGACGCAATCTCTCCATCCGCACACGGATTACTACCGTATTTCACAGCTGATATTCCTGTGAACCGCACTGTGGAACGGGAGCACGTACGGTGAATATTCGCACCACAGGGAATGAGAAGTCATCCTTCACTGTGGTTCTAGCTTGCCATGCTAACTTCCTCCCATGGTGATATTCAAAAGGAAGACCTTGCCAAAAGAGACCTTTCCAGCCGGCGTCATCATAAAAGCTAACTCGAAGGGATGGATGGATGAAGAAAAGATGAGCGAGTGGTTAAGGGAAGTTTACGCGAAGAGGCCGGGTGGCTTTTTTCACACAGCTCCGAAGGCGAACACACCTTCACTAAGACGGGCAGACAGCCTCGGACGACATACGCCAACATTTGCCAGTGGATCGTAAATGCCTGGGCAGATATTTCGGTCACAACTGTGGTCCGAGCTTTCCGGAAGGCAGGATTCACAGAACAACAGCGACACTGACTCCCGATGACTTCTACGAGACGGAACCGGCCATTTTGGATACCACGCTTGCGCAACTTTTCAATTCGGACACCGAAGACGAAGAATTCGAAGGATTTACGAATGAAGAATAACTTCAGAAGGTGAGCGCTATGTTTATTTTGTGTGTTGTGACATTAACGTTCGAGCAACATTATGTTGCTATTTATTGCTCTACACCATTTTGAATTTTACTATGTTTGTGATTGCACATTTGCGTACATTTTGGGACAGAGTTGTTAGAACGCTGGTTTTCAATATATTATTAAAGTTTGACTGAACTATCTGACTGTTTTTTTGACATTCCCTTTAGCGCAGCGTTTTTTTGACATTCACTTTAGCGCAGCGTAGGCGCGGCTTATAGTCCGGGGCGGCTTATTGGTGGACAAAATTATGAAATATGTAATTCATAGAAGGTGCGGCTAATAATCCGGTGCGCCTTATAGTGCGGAAAATACGGTAAGCAAAATTATCTGCCAATAGAACAAGAAGATTCGGCTTGTCAATGCTTTCCAAAACAAGTATAATTAGCTAACCTCAATGAACCCAAAAATACCTTAAAATAAGTATATTCTTGGTAGAAAAAAAAATTAGACCTCGTTGCCCAATATGTTGAAAAATATTCTTAAATGCTAGTGCCATTATTTTTGACATAATGATATGTGCTCAACATTACATTTCTTGAAACCAGCAAACTTAAACTATAAACTAATTTATTGTTTGATTGAAATTGATTGAAACTTTTATTAGTAGATTGTACAGTACAGTACATATTCCGTACAATTGACCACTAAATGGTAACACCCGAATACGTTTTTCAACTTGTTTAAGTCGGGGTCCACGTTAATCAACTCATGGTACAAATATATACTATCATCATAATACAGTCATCACGCAAGTTAATCATCAGAGTATATACATTGAATTATTTACATTATTTACAATACGGGGGGTAGGATGTGGAGGGGGGGTGGGTGCGGGGGGTTAGATTTGGTTGATATCAGCACTTCAGTCATCAACAATTGCATCATCTGAGAAATGGGCATTGAAACAGTGTAGGTCTGACTTGGTAGGATATGTACAGCGAGCAGTGAACATAGTGAGTTCAGAAAGCATAAGAAAAAGTATATACATTTGATTATTTACATTTGATTATTTACAATCCGGGGAGGTGGGATGTGGAGGGGGGAGGGTGTTAGTTGAGGGTTGAAGTTGCCTAGAAGTGTTCTTTTAGTGCGGTTTTGAAGGAGGATAGAGATGCACTTTCTTTTACACCTAGTGGGAGTGCATTCCATATTGATGTGGCATAGAAGGAGAATGAGTTAAGACCTTTGTTAGATCGGAATCTGGGTTTAACGTGGTTAGTGGAGCTCCCCCTGGTGTTGTGGTTATGGCGGTCATTTACGTTAAGCAAGTAGTTTGACATGTACTTCGGTATCAGGGAGGTGTAGCAGATTTTATAGACTAGGCTCAGTGCAAGTTGTTTTACTCTGTCCTCCACCCTGAGTCAGCCCACTTTGGAGAAATGGGTAGGAGTGAGGTGTGATCTGGGGTGGAGGTCTAGAAGTAACCTGACTAGCTTGTTCTGGGATGTTTGGAGTCTAGATTTGAGGGTTTTGGAGGTGCTGGGGTACCAGGAGGTGCAAGCGTAATCGAAAAAGGGTTGAATGAGAGTTCTCGCTAGAATCTTCATAGACTTAGACTTAGACTTAGACAAACTTTAATGATCCACAAGGGAAATTGTTCAACACAGTAGCTCAGTTACAATGATGGAAAGTGTAAGGATGGAAAGGACAATGCAGGTATAAATAGACTAAATATAGCGATATAAAATATAACATATATACGAATATATACGTAATATGTGTACAGTATATTATATATACAGATATATTATATTATGTCTATAACATATATACAATATATAACAATTACCATGTACAATATTACAGCATATGTGACAGCAGCAGCATAAAATAGAGAATAGATCCAGCAGAAAATAGAAAATAGACATTAAAAACAAAGAGAAGTAGCTGACATAGAAGGTGTCAGGTAATAGGCAGATATCATCTTTTGCTGTATGGCGAGTGATTATACAACTGGATGGAGTGCGGAATGAAGGAGTTCTTGAATCGCACGGGAAGGAAGCTGAAGAAGCCTGTTGGAGTATGAACTCCGCTGTCCCTCAATTGTCAGGTGGAGTGGGTGGGCAGGATTGTCCATGATGGCCAGAAGTTTGTCCAGTGTCCTCCTGTCCCTCACCGACACAAACGCCTCCAACTGCGTGCCAATAGTTGGGCCAGTTTTCCGGATCAGTTTATCAATCCGGTTTGAGTCCCTTTTGCTGGTGCTGCTCCCCCAACAAACCACTGCAAAGTACAGGGCACTTATGGTGCTTTTGTTGACCAGAGAGGAGATTCTGTAGAGAAATCTTGTTCGTTGGTTAACCTTTTTGATTGTTCTTAATGGAAAGGCAACAAGGCAATCGCGTGTTACTCTCGGGGTCTCCTAGCCGCTCAGGCAAATCATATGGTCTAAAAAGGCATTTTTCCATCGATAACATGACATCATCGCGCCAAGTGCGTGCTCTTTCAGTCAATTAGTGCACATATATACAGCCCGGCCCCTGGCCAAATTTTTTTTGATTGTAATTTTGAAGAATTTATCTGAATGTGCATGAACTATTTCTGTTCAAAATTGTTAGAAATGTCACATATTAAGTCCGTTTACTGTACTGTGCCAACTGTACTACTATATGAGTACGTATTTTCTATTGTTTCATTGAAAATAAAACAGCAAAGTCCATTTGGCTGTCATCCGTTTTAATTATGAGACACATTTGCGTCAAAATCAGGATTGTTTTTGTTTCATGCTTGAAGTAAGAAATGATTACTTTAAAAAAGTAGTTTTATACTTGTGAGTGTTGATGACACAGCTTTGCATCAGTTGATGTTCTAGTTTCAAGCATGTTTTACTCAATATAGGTCATCAAATCTCAGCAACAAGCTGTGATATCTTACTGAGATCATTTAGGACCAAATACACTTAAAACAAGTAAAACACTCTAACATAAAATCTGCTTAGTGAGAAGAATTATCTTATCAGACAGAAAATAAGCAAATATCACCCTTATTTGAGATATTTAATCTTGCTTATATTTCAGTTTTTGCAGTGTATTGTTACTTTAGGACAGGGGTCGGCAACCTAAAATGTTGAAAGAGCCACATTGGACCAAAAATACAAAAAAAAAATCTGTCTGGATCCTCAAAAAAATAAAAGTCTTATATAAGTGTTATAATGAAGGCAACACATGATGTAAGTATCTATATTAGCCTACTGTCAAAGGCTGACGAAAATCTTCTTTGACAGAAATCTCGTATTACATTTTTTATTCTACACATTTTTGCAACATTGGAAATCATTAGTAAAATGGAGGCTTCTCACAGGATGAGATAACTTCTGGAAATTACTGGCTCAGAATGGCCAGAGGTATAGATGTGTGTGTCCAAGTTTAAGGAAACGGCAGACTGTCTTTTTCTAATGGATATATTACAATCTCTGCAAGCTGGGTAACATTTGCTATGGTCTGGAACAACATGGTGCACAAACAACTATGAGAAATGCAGCCAATATTACATCCAGATAATGTGTCATGAGACATGCAAATATAGATTAAATACACAGAGGACATAAGTAAAGGAAATTAAATGAGCTCAAATATACCTACAAACGAGGCATAATAATACAATATGTACATACAGCTAGCCTAAATATCATGTTAGCATCGATTAGCTTGCAGTCATGCACTGACCAAATATGCCTGATAAGCACACCAACAAGTCAACAACATCAACAAAGTTTACCTTTGTGCATTCAGCACAGTATACAACGTTTGGTGGACAAAATGAGACAAAGAAGGAGTTGCATAAAACATATCTTTCTGTGGCAGCGTCAGAGAAAGTTGTACATGTAAACACACTACGTTGAGTTGAAGGACCACCAAAATTAGTAGGAAAAAAACGGCGCTTGCCAAATACTCTCATCAGTGAAGCATGTTTCATATAAACAGTGGGATTTCTAACATTTAAGAAGGTTTATGTCATGTTTGTTCTCCAACAGAAAATATATTAAATCAAAAAATATATATATTTTTTCATCTTTTTCCATTTTCACACATCTCTGAAAGAGGTCCAGGGAGCCACTAGGACGGCGCTAAATAGCCGCGGGTTGCTGACTCCCTCTTTAGGATATTATGACTCAAGTAAAAGTAAAAAGTAGTCATCAAAATAATCAATTGAGTAAGAGTAAGTAAGTATTCTGTGAAAAAAACTATTCAAGTATTGATTAACTAGTGAGTAACTTCTGATTTATTTACCTTTTTAAAAAAAAAATGTTTCTAGACTCCAAATGCACTAAATCCTAGGTGTCAAAGTCAAGGCTTATGGGCCAGATCCGGCCCACAAATGAATTATCTATGGCCCCAGGGATGATATTTGATTAGTGTTAGAACCGGTCCAAAGGCCACATTTTTTTGTACGCACCAATACTCCATCAGTGTTGGCGCTAGGAATTTTCAAAATGGGGTCCCAGGGACCCCATCAAGTCATAAAAATGGGGTCCCACAGCAAATTTTTGGGATCCCACTTTGTTGTATGCGTTTTGAAAACAAATGATGAATGTATGCATTATGATGTTATATCTCACATTCTATATTGTGTTTTGGAAAATGTTGTCATAAATGTTACTAAATGTTAAAAAATAATACAAAAGAAAACACATTTTTATGCATATGTAAATGTATTCAGTTACAAACATTCATTCGCTTCCTTCTTTCCTTCATGTATCTAAACTTTACCGCTGCTGATATTTTTATTGTAATATTTTCAGAATGTGTTTGTTCTAGTTTTGGCCAAAGTAAGACAAAGAAAACAATCTGAAGTTGTCTTTATTTTTTTGTTTTAATGCCATGATTTTAATAGTCCGGCCCGCGTGTGCACAGCTTTTTCCTCCATACGCTAAAAGCTCAAATGAGTTTGACACCCCCAAATGAATGTTGTCTGTCTGTCGGTGTTGGCCCTATGATGAGGTGACGACTAGTCCAGGGTGTACCCCACCTTCTGCCTGAGTGCAGCTGAGATAGGCTCCAGCATCCCCCGCGACCCCCAGATGGACAAGCGGTAGAAAATGGATGAATGGATGCAGTCTGATTTGTAAAATAATTAAGTTTCTTCTTTTTTCACAGCTACATGTGGCATTCTAGTTTTAATGCATCCATCCATCCATTTCCTACCACTTGTCCCTCTCAGGGGTGCGGGGGTGTCTGGACAGGCAACCAGTAACCGGTTGGACAGGCTGATCATGCAGGAAATGTGTCTCTGTGGTGGGGAAAATGTGGAGTCTGTGGAAGATGTGCTTGAGAGAAGGACGAAGGCTCTAATGCAGGGCATCCTGAGTAACCCCAGACATCCTTCCCTTGACACTATGGCCGCCCAGAGGAGTAACCATAGCAATGAGCTCCTCTTAAGTCACTATAGAACGGAACGGTTTAGGAGATCTTTTGTTCCGTCGGCCATAAGACTGTACAACAGATCTGTCTGAACAATACATGTGCATTGTATTACTGTTGTCAGTATCTTTGAGTAGTAAGTATGTATTATTGCTGTTGGTATAAGTGGATATATAGTTCCGGTCGGACGGTTTTTCACGGGACACATTTCCGGCCTTGTTATTGCACTGGTGCAGGGGTCGGCAACCCAAAATGTTGAAAGAGCCATAATGGACCAAAAATACAAAAACAAATCTGTCTGTAGCCGCAAAAAATTAAAAGCCATATTACATGCAGATAGTGTGTCATGAGATATAAATTGAATTAAGAGGACTTAAAGTGAACTAAATGACCTCAAATATACCTACAAATGAGGCATAATGATGCAATATGTACATATAGCTAGCCTAAATCGCATGTTAGCATTGATTAGCTTGCATTCATGCAGTGACCAAATATGCCTGGTTAGCACTCCACACAAGTCAACATCAACAAAACTCACCTTTGTGCCTTCAAGCACAACGTTAAAAGTTTGGTGGACAAAATGAGACAGAAAAAGAAGTGGCATAAAACACGTCCTAGAAAGTCGGAGAAAGTTATACATGTAAACAAACTACGGTGAGTTCAAGGACCGCCAAAATTAGTAGGACAAAATGGCCCTCGCCAAATACTCGAATCAGTGAAGCATGTTTAATAGAGATATCCCATAATATCGGCCTGCCGATATTATCGCCCGATAAATGCGTTAAAATGTAATATCGGAAATTATCGGAATCTGTTTTTTTATTATCGGTATCGTTTTTTTTTAGTTTTTAAAAAAAACAATTTTATTAAATCAACATAAAAAACACAAGATACACTTACAATTAGTGCACCAACCCAAAAAACCACCCTCCCCCATTTACACTCATTCACACAAAAGGGTTGTTTCTTTCTGTTATTAATATTCTGGTTCCTACATTATATATCAATATATATCAATACAGTCTGCAAGGGATACAGTCCGTAAGCACACATGAGTGTGCTGGTCCACTAATAGTACTAACCTTTAACAGTTAATTTTACTCATTTTCATTAATTACTAGTTTCTATGTAACTGTTTTTATATTGTTTTAATTTATTTTTTATTGAAGAAAATGTTTTTCATTTATTCATCTTATTTTATTAATTTTTTTTAAGAGTACCTTATCTTCACCATACCTGGTTGTCCAAATTAAGCATAATAATGTGTTAATTCCACGACTGTATATATCGGTTGATATCGGTATCGGTTGATATCGGTTGATATCGGTATCGGTAATTAAAGAGTTGGACAATATCGGAATATCGGATATCGGCAAAAACTCATTATCGGACATCCCTAATGTTTAATATAAACAGTGTGATTTATAACATTTAGGGAGGTTTGTGTCATGTTTGTCCTCCTACAGAAACCATATTAAAACAAAAAATATATGTTTTCCCCTAATCTTTTTCCATTTTTCATACATTTTTGAAAAAGCTCCAGAGAGCCACTAGGGCGGCGCTAAAGAGCCGCGGGTTGCCGACCCCCGCACTAGTGAGCCACAGATGAGGAGATGCTGCTCCGTTGTTGATTTAAGTAAAGTCTGAATGTCATTAAAACAGTTAGCTCCATCTTTTGACACTTCTTCCAACTCCCGTCCTTGCACGCTACACCGCTACAACAAAGATGACGGTGAGAAGACGCTGTCGAAGGTGAGCCACGTAAATAAGACTGCCCACAAGACTGTCAGAAAGCGACTTGAAGATGATCTGTAAAACATAATCTATGCAACATTTTGACCGAAGAACCACCATTACATGTTATGTAGACCACAAGGAAGTGTTTCACATTTAGAAAAAAAATAAAAATAATCTGACCCCCTTTTTTTCGTGCCTTTTGTATGAAAAAAATATTAAAAATAGACCATTCATCGGCAGTGCGCTTTATAATCCGGTGCGCCCTATGGTCCGGAAAATATGTTAAGTATTTATTATTGTCGTTGGTATAAGTG
Source organism: Nerophis lumbriciformis (assembly GCF_033978685.3). Classification (NCBI taxonomy): domain Eukaryota; kingdom Metazoa; phylum Chordata; class Actinopteri; order Syngnathiformes; family Syngnathidae; genus Nerophis; species Nerophis lumbriciformis. The sequence goes on from NC_084581.2 coordinate 24,340,170, forward strand.
GATATGTTTTTTATGTTACTGGACACCTGAATTTCCTTTATGGGGATCAATAAAGTATCTATCTATCCATCTTTTTATCAATCTATCTATTTATCCATCTAAATGTTGGGCAATATTATTAAATGTATCATACTATTGTAATAATTTGTATTAAATTATATTGTTTTGTTTCTGATACAAAAATGTCTTATCTAAATATGTGTTAAAATTGTACTGTTTGGCAAGCACCAATTAGATTGATTTTCATTTATTTTAGTGTTTTGCAATACAAGCTTTTGGAGGTACGAACTACAAACCCTGTTTCCATATGAGTTGGGAAATTGTGTTAGATGTAAATACAAACGGAATACAAAGATTTTCAAATCATTTTCAACCCATATTCAATTGAATGCACTACAAAGACAACATATTTGATGTTCAAACTGATAAACTTTTTTTTTGTTGCAAATAATCATTAACTTTAGAATTTGATGCCAGCAACACGTGACAAAGAAGTTGGGAAAGGTGGCAATAGATACTGATAAAGTTGAGGAATGCTCATCAAACACTAATTTGGAACATCCCACAGGTGTGCAGGCTAATTGGGAACAGGTGGGTGCCATGATTGGGTATAAAAACAGCTTCCCAAAAAATGCTCAGTCATTCACACGAAAGGATGGGGCAAGGTACACCCTTTTGTCCACAACTGCGTGAGCAAATAGTCAAACAGTTTAAGAACAACGTTTCTCAAAGTGCAATTGCAAGAAATTTAGGGATTTCAACATCTACGGTCCATAATATCACCAAAAGGTTCAGAGGATCTGGAGAGCGGCATGGCCGGAAACCAACATTGAATGACCGTGACCTTCGATCCCTCAGACGGCACTGTATCAAAAACTGACATCAATCTCTAAAGGATATCACCACATGGGCTCAGGAACACTTCAGAAAACCACTGTCACTAAATACAGTTGTTCGCTACATCTGTAAGTCCAAGTTAAAGCTCTACTATGCAAAGCAAAAGCCATTTATCAACAACATCCAGAAACGCCGCCGGCTTCTCTGGGCCTGAGATCATCTAAGATGGACTGATGCAAAGTGGAAAAGTGTTCTGTGGTATGACGAGTCCACATTTCAAAATGTTTTTGGAAACTGTGGACGTCGTGTCCTTCAGAACAAAGAGGAAAAGAACCATCCGGATTGTGAAGGCACCATTAATGCTGAAAGGTACATACAGCCCCTGCTTATTTCAGCAAGACAATGCCAAGCCATGTGTTGCAACAGCGTGGCTTCATGGTAAAAGAGTGCGGGTACTAGACTGGCATGCCTGTAGTCCAGACCTGTCTCCCATTGAAAATGTGTGACGCAATATAAAGCCTAAAATACCACAACAAAGACCCGAGCAAGAATGGGAAAGAATTCCACCTGAAAAGCTTCAAAAATTGGTCTCCTCAGTTCCCAAACGTTTACTGAGTATTGTTAAAAGGAAAGGCCATGTAACACAGTGGTAAAAATGCCCCTGTGCCAACTTTTTTGCAATGTGTTGCTGCCATTAAATTCTAAATTAATGATTATTTGCAAAATAAAATTAAGTTTCTCAGTTCGAACATTAAATATCTTGTCTTTGCAGTCTATTCAATTGAATATAGGTTGAAAAGGATTTGCAAATCATTGTATTCTGTTTTTATTTGTGAATTACACAACGTGCCAACTTCACTGGTTTGGGGTTCTGTACATAAAATATATTATCTTTATTTACTTTTATCCAGTAGGAGTGAGTGTTAATTTTCAAGTATGTTACATTGTTTTGTTTGATGAAATTATTGATGACATATAAATCTCTCTGATCAAAAAAATAAATAAACAAGTATAAACAATGTAACTTAAGGATTTGTTTTAATGTTGAAGAGGGTGTTTGTGTATGTGTGTGTGTGTGTGTGTGTGTGTGTGTGTGTGTGTGTGTGTGTACGTGTGTTTGTTTAAGTGAGTGACAGCAGTGTGGGGCTGTAGTTTTCCTCCCAGCAGGGGAGATGTGCAGGGCAGATGACTCCAGCAGCATCTGGGAAGTGCTGGACAAATGCATGAGTGGTTTCCAAATATACATGGACAACAATGACGCCTTCGTCCACACAACAGCAGGGTGCAGCCCATCCTCATCTCGCATGAAGGGAATTCAAGAGATTGGTCCACAGTTATATCGCACACAAACACTTTGTCTCTGTCAATATATTGTATTGCCCACAGTGTAATGTCACTCAGTAGAGCACTGTTAACTATGGGTTAGGAAATTGTTCAGAAATAACACCTATGTGTTTTTCAAATTAATAGGCTATTTCCTGCTTCATGAGGGGCGACCAAAAGATAGACCTGAGGGTTCCTGGTCCGATCCCCGGCTTTCGCCATCCGAGTCACATCCATGGTGTCCTTGAGCAAGACACTTCACCCTTGCTCCTGATCGTGGTTAGGGCCTTGCATGGCAGCTTCCGCCATCAGTGTGTGAATGTGTGTGAATGGGTGAGTGTGGAAATAGTGTCAAAGCGCTTTGAGCACCTTGAAGGTAGTAAAGCGCTGTAAAAGTATAACCCATTTACCATATAGGGGCTCAAACATTGAAAGTCAATGTGTTCTTCATTTGTATGTATGCCAATCTACAAAGTGTTGTACTTACTACTGAAGTGAATTAATTAACTCATATTATGTTTCGCATATGGTGAATGTTTATATTCATCTTGGGGAAAGCAAACCACCAAGTTTAATTTAATAGTGGTATTTCAGGTTGAGCACATAATAAGATAAGGCTCCTTAGTTTGATATTCACAGGTGGATTGGATCACTTCTCGTAGGAAAGAGGCCCTAATTGGGACTTTGGAATGCAAAAGTGATAGCCTTATCCTTGAGAAAAGACTACATGTTCAGCCCAACGCCACAATTTAAGTGACGACTTAGAGCGGTTGTTTTTCAGACACTTACACACGAACATCTCCTTTTATGATTAGGATGCGCTCTCCCAACTTAGCACACACACAGGGACAGGAAATAGGAATAAAATAACTTATTGTTTGGTTTTGTCAAGTTAGGAGTGCCTCATTTTCTTGACCTGACCTCCTCCAGGAACTTCAGTCCTGTACAATGACGCTCGCTTGTAATAAATCAACTTTTGGTTCAGTAAAGCGTCTCCGACGTCTCTTTTGATCCAGCCGCACTGTCGTGTCATCCTTCTGCCCGGACAAGGATGACAAGACCAGAAATACACATCAGTACAAATGTCAACAGCGATATAGAATATCCCCAAAAACAACTACCGGTAATATCCTCTTGTCAAATCACAGTACTGTATTAGCAGCACTGAACCTCACAAGGGTGGGTGATTTTAATGTGAAAATCCGAGAATGCCCCACAAGAGCGCTGAAATCCTTAATATTTTCTTCATTAATGATGAGATCATGCATGCCAATGCACCGACTTTAAAACTGGTGTAATGTGTTGCCGCCCTCTGGTCCTCGTCAGCACGCGTGAAGCTGAGTTTTGTAATATTCGTTGATTTTTATTATTGTTTTTGGGAAGACCAGAAGACAATAGTCTCGACGACAGGAAGTAAAAGCATGCATTAGCACCTCTGTGTCCTTAAAGGGGAACTTCACTTTTTTTTTTTAATTTAGCCTATCATTCATAATCCCTATGTGAGACAAGAATGCAGATCTTGGGAGTCATCTATTCCGACCATGAAGCTCTCTAAAAAAACATCCAAAAACTTCCACAGAGACGTAACTAGCTTATGTAGTACTGACATACTGAGCTGGTGTTCTATCGTAATGTAATGAAGCTAGCGTAATCATCATTAGCTAATATGCTAACGACGGGGGAACATCTGCGGTCCCCTTCTCATTGTAGCCCATTGGGTTGAGTTTTTCCTTGCCCTGATGTGGGATCTGAGCTGAGGATGTTGTTGTGGCTTGTGCAGCCCTTTGAGACACTTGTGATTTAGGGCTATATAAATATACTCTGATTGACGATGACTTCTGTCTTGGTTTTTTTAAACATCCGTTTTACAGAATGAACAATTACAAAATAGTTTTGTGTAAATAACTCATTTTACTACATGTTTATCTGCCACTTCTAGTCCAATGTGGCTAATGTATGGAAAAAACATTTGTTTCGTTCTCTAAAATTAAGTGGGTACTTAATATTGACAGGCAGAGTGGTTCTGAATCTGTAAAATTGGAGCAATGCAGGACTCTGGTCTGTATGTAATGTGTTGACCCTGTGATGATTAGAGAAATTCCAAAATACAGTAGCACAGAAACATATGAGCTCAATTAGTTCGTAACTAAAAACCTTTGTATCTCAAAACAGCCCTCGCCCCACTTTTAAATTAATTGAAATCAAAGTAATCTGCTTGCCCCCCCAAGACAGTACAATTTTAACATGTAACCCACCTTTTAAAAATGAAAACAAACTAGATAAGATGTTTTGTTTTTAAAAACAATAATGGTAGTACAAACAACTACAGTACAGTAGTTTGTATTGTAAACAATACAATAATAACAGATAAACTGCCTTAGGTTTAATAAATTAGTGTCTCCACTCAATGTTCATTGTATTCTATTTTAACTCTTGAATTGTTTTATTGTTCTTCTCTTTCTGATGCCTAAATTTCCCCAAGGGGATAACAGTTTTCTGACTACCGTATTTTTCGCACTTAAAATCCTCTCATTTTCTCAAAACTCCACAGTGCGCCTTATAACCCGATGCACCTAATGTATGGCATCATTTTGGTTGTGCTTACCAACCTCAAAGGTATTTCATTTGGTACATTGTGAAATGATAAGTGTGACCAGTCACACATAAGAGATACGTGTAGACTGCAATATGATGGCAGTCACATATAAGAGATACGTGTAAACTGCAATATGACTCAAGTAAACAACACCAACATTTTATATGTTCCATTTTAAACATAGCATATTACACACGGCACTCAAAAATGTATCAAAATGTTTTAGTACAACTGTGGTAAGCTATGAAGCAGCACCGCTTGATGGATTGTACTGTGCTTCAACATACGAGTATTATTATGGTGTGTGTTTAAGGTAAGACATATTATCTGGCGTTTTGTTTCGCAATATTATGCAAAAGCAACTTTTCTTACCTTCTGGTACACGCTGATCTGTATTTTGGATCTGCATAAGTCCTGAAAATGTGTGCGCATTTGCCTTTGCAGTCCGTGGCGACACCGTAGTCGATAAGGTTCTGTTTTCTCTATCTTCTTGTTATGTGACATATGTTCCATCCATCCATTTACTACCGCTTGTCCCGTTCGGGGTCGCGGGGGGTGCTGGAGCCTATCTCAGCTGCATTCGTGTTGCCATTCCTAATAAAAAGTAGTGTAAAGTTCTTACTTATAACTGTCAGTAAACTCGCCATGAAAGCGCTAAAACATACCGGTATAGTAAATTTACATTATTCACCCAAGGAACTTTAATTATTAGAGAATTCCGGTCGGACGCTTTTTCACGGGACACATTTACGGGCTTGTTGTTGCACTAGTGAGCCACGGATGAGGAGATGCTGCTCCGTTATTGATTTAAGTAAAGTCTAAAACAGTTAGCTCCATCTTTTGACACTTCCTCCACTCCTGTCTTTGCACGCTACACCGCTACAACAAAGATGACGGGGAGAAGATGCTGTCGAAGGTGAGCCACGTAAATAAGACCGTCCACAAAATGGCGCATTCTGAAGCAACTGTCAGAAAGCGGCTTGAAGATGATCTTTAAAACATAATCTATGCAACATTTTGACCAAAGAACCACCATTACATGTTATGTAGACCCCAAGGAAGTGTTTTACATTTAGAAAAAAATTATAATAATATGACCCCTTTAATGCGCCTTATAATCCGGTGAAAATAGACCTGACTAGACCCGCTCATCGGCAGTGTGCCTTATATACCGGTGCGCCCTGTGTGTAATGTTCTACATTTTCAATGGAACATATAACATTTTGGTGTTGTTTACTTGAGTCATATTGCAGTCTACACATATATCTTATGTGTGACTGCCATCATATTGCAGTCTACACGTATCTCTTATGTGAGGCTGCCATCTGCTGGTCACACTTGTCATGTCACCATGTACCAAATAAAATAGATGATCTGTAAAACATAATCCATGCAACATGTTGACCAAAGAACCACCATTACATGTTATGTAGACCACAAGGAAGTGTTTGACATTTAGAAAAAAATTCATATATATGACCCCTTTAAAGGCCTACTGAAATGCGATTTTCTTATTTAAACAGGCATAGCAGGTCTATTCTATGTGTCAAACTTGATCATTTCGCGATATTGCCATATTTTTGCTGAAAGGATTTAGTAGAGAACATCGACGATAAAGTTTGCAACTTTTGGTCGCTGATAAAAAAGCCTTGCCTGTACCGGAAGTAGCAGACGATATGCGCGTGACGTCACAGGTTGTGGAGCTCCTCACATCTGCACATTGTTTACAATCATGGCCACCAGCAGCGAGAGCGATTCGGACCGAGAAAGCGACAATTTCCCCATTAATTTGAGCGAGGATGAAAGATACGTGGATGAAGAAAGTGAGAGTGAAGGACTAGAGGGCAGTGGGAGCGATTCAGATAGGGAAGATGCTGTGATATTCAGCTGGGAATGACTAAAACAGTAAATAAACACAAGACATATATATACTCTATTAGCCACAACACAACCAGGCTTATATTTAATATGCCACAAATTAATCCCGCATAACAAAAACCTCCCCCCTCCCGTCCATATAACCCGCCAATACAACTCAAACACCTGCACAACACACTCAATCCCACAGCCCAAAGTACCGTTCACCTCCCCAAAGTTCATACAGCACATATATTTCCCCAAAGTCCTCAAAGTTATGTACGTGACATGCACATAGCGGCATGCACGTACGGGCAAGCGATCAAATGTTTGGAAGCCGCAGCTGCATGCGTACTCACGGTACCGCGTCTGCGTATCCAACTCAAAGTCCTCCTGGTAAGAGTCTCTGTTGTCCCAGTTCTCCACAGGCCAATGGTAAAGTTTGACTGTCATCTTTCGGGAATGTAAACAATGAAACACCGGCTGTGTTATCCGGCACAAACAGTCAGGGGGTGCATTCTACAGCGGGGGTGCGTTATCCGGCACAACACCTGCCGCAATACACCGCTTCCCACCTACAGCTTTTTTCTTTGCTGTCTCCATTGTTCATTGAACAAATTGCAAAAGATTCACCAACACAGATGTCCAGAATACTGTAGAATTTTGCGATGAAAACAGCTGGCCACAATGCTGTCCCAAAATGTCCTCTACAATCCGTGACGTCACGCGCAGGCGTCACCATACCGAGACGTTTTCAGCAGGATATTTCGCGCGAAATTTAAAATTGCACTTTAGTAAGCTAACCCGGCCATATTGGCATGTGTTGCAATGTTAAGATTTCATCATTGATGTATAAACTATCTGTCATGTCTGTATTATCATGTTTTGTTTTAAGTCATGTTTTGTTTAGTTTGTGTCTTTTCACTCCCTTGTCTGGTCACCATAGCAACCATTAGTTTTCACCTGTCACGTCACGCACCTGTTTCACGTTTTGAGTCACGCACCTGCTTTCACTAATCATGTCCATAGTATTTAAGTTCATTCATTTTCTGTTGTTCGTCCTGACGACCTCACAACACATTTATGCTCTGTTCATGCCTGATACTTCTTTTCATGTCAATTCCTCAAGCCAAGTAAGTTTTTGTTCCATATTTATAGTCTTTTTGGTTTCATAGTTTGTTCTCCGCCATTGTGCGTGTTTTTTGTTTGTACTTTTTGCTATAGTCTTTTGGTTTTATAGTTTATTCTCCGCCACTGTGCGCGCTTTCATTTATTCCTTTTTTTGATAATAATAAATCATGTACCTTCATTCCCGTCTCGCACGAGCCAACTTTCCGTTGCATCCTGGAAAAGCACACACCCCGGACCAAGTCATGACACTATCAGACTGCGTGGTCGGTAGTAGTGGCTTTCAGTAGGCCTTTAATGCGCCTTATAATCCGGTGCGCATTTTGAATGAAAATAGACCTGACTAGACCCGCTCATTGGCAGTGCGCATTTTAATCCGGTGCGCCCAATGGTCCGGAAAATACGGTACTTGTACTTGTTAGGCAGCTTCACTTTACCCTCTAAAAAAACACCAAATTATTATTCTAATACTATTCAGCTGAACTTTAGCTATTAGCTCCATCCTAATGTCTATGAAATCACAGCTGCATGCACACACAGCATACAGATCAGAAAGTGCGAGGGGGAGCAGCAGGCTGCAGACGTGAGCGTGCGCTGTGTTTAAATCACTCGATCGCTGAACAATCAGAGGATTACATCTGTATGTATGTGTGGTGCAGATATAAGTGGATGTGTCAGCCAATGATGGATGACCACAGGAATGTGCTGCATCCCTGAAGTCTTACACCAGCCGCCCAATCCCCAATCCATCTGAGCCCAGCCCTGCTGCTTCATTTGTCAGGGAAAAGCCATTTTCTGTGCACCGGTGCATGATGCTTAAAGTTATTCCATTTCTATATTACAAACCTGACCCTCCGAGTACACTGTACAACCAACCCAATAGTCCGTATCGTGTTTTGTTTATCTCCACAACAACATTAAAAAACAAAATTCACATTTTTCTCCACATTTTATCAAAGGACGCGTCGATTGATCAGCCACTAATCAGTAGCGGCCGATTTCAGTGAAAAAGTTTAAAGTGAATTTCATGTGATCTCATCAATGTTAATACAGCCTGCTCATTATGAGAATAAAAGGAAAACAAGACAGTAATTCACTTCCTTAAAAAGTAGGGATGTCCGATAATGGCTGTTTGCCGATATCCGATATTCCGATATTGTCCAACTCTTTAATTACCGATACCGATATCAACCGATACCGATATCAACCGATATATGCAGTCGTGGAATTAACACATTATTACCGTATTTTCCGCACTATAAGGCGCACCGGATTATTAGCCGCACCTTCAATGAATTACATATTTCATAACTTTGTCCACCAATAAGCCGCCCCGGATTATAAGCCGCGCCTACGCTGCGCTAAAGGGAATGTCAAAAAAACAGTCAGATAGTTCAGTCAAACTTTAATAATATATTGAAAACCAGCGTTCTAACAACTCTGTCCCAAAATGTACGCAAATGTGCAATCACAAACATAGTAAAATTCAAAATGGTGTAGAGCAATAGCAACATAATGTTGCTCGAACGTTAATGTCACAACACACAAAATAAACATAGCGCTCACCTTCTGAAGTTATTCTTCATTCGTAAATCCTTCGAATTCTTCGTCTTCGGTGTCCGAATTGAAAAGTTGCGCAAGCGTGGGATCCAAAATGGCCGGTTCCGTCTCGTCGAAGTCATCGGAGTCAGTGTCGCTGTTGTTGTCCAGTAGTTCTGTGAATCCTGCCTTCCGGAAAGCTCGGACCACAGTTGTGACCGAAATATCTGCCCAGGCATTTACGATCCACTGGCAAATGTTGGCGTATGTCGTCCGGCGCTGTCTGCCCGTCTTAGTGAAGGTGTGTTCGCCTTCGGAGCTGTGTGAAAAAAGCCACCCGGCCTCTTCGCGTAAACTTCCCTTAACCACTCGCTCATCTTTTCTTCATCCATCCATCCCTTCGAGTTAGCTTTTATGATGACGCCGGCTGGAAAGGTCTCTTTTGGCAAGGTCTTCCTTTTGAATATCACCATGGGTGGAAGTTAGCATGGCAAGCTAGAACCACAGTGAAGGATGACTTCTCATTCCCTGTGGTGCGAATATTCACCGTACGTGCTCCCGTTCCACAGTGCGGTTCACAGGAATATCAGTTGCTGTGAAATACGGTAGTAATCCGTGTGCGGATGGAGAGATTGCGTCTTTTTATGAACCGGATCCTTGTCGCTTAGTAGGAGCCATTTTGTGGTCTTTACAGATGTAAACAGGAAATGAAACGTACGGTGATATCCGCGCGTTTTTTCTTCTTCTTCCGGGGGCGGGTGGTTGCTTACAGTAGAAGAAGAAGCGCTTCCTGTTCTATGGGGGCGGGTGCTTTCCTTGGCGGTTGCTTGCGTAGAAGAAGAAGCGCTTCCTGTTCTACCGGGAAAAAAGATGGCGGCTGTTTACCGAAGTTGCGAGATCGAAACTTTATGAAAATGAATCGTAATAAAGCGCACCGGGTTATAAGGCGCACTGTCAGCTTTTGAGAAAATTTGTGGTTTTTAGGTGCGCCTTATAGTGCGGAAAATACGGTATATTGATATGTAGGAACCAGTATATTAATAACGGAAATAAACAACCCTTTTGTGTGAATGAGTGTAAATGGGGGAGGGAGGTTTTTTGGGTTGGTGCACTAATTGTAAGTGTATCTTGTGTTTTTTATGTTGATTTAATTAATAAATCGGACATCTCTAATAAAAATGTTATCAAATACTACGAGGTTGGGTTGTACGGTACTGGTATTAGTATAGTACCGCGATACTAATGAATCATATTCGGTACTATACCGCCCCTGAAAAGTACCCGTCCGCCACACCCCCGCTCCCCCGTCGTCGTCACGTCATGCCATTGCTAGTTGTCGAGCAGAGGAGCATGTTCGGCAGCGCACAATCACAGAGTACTTACAAGCAGACACAGTGTGTGGACAGAAAAGGGAGAACCGACGCATTTTGGCTTAAAAACTAATGATAAAGGTGAAGTTATAACACTGAAACGCCCTCAGGAAGAGGTGCTTTAAGACATGGCTAGCTAGCTAGTGGCTAAAGTCCAGCCGCAGTCTGCAGTGTTTTAGCTTCTTCTACATCACTAATCCTCGTCTCCATGGCGACAAATACAGTAAGTTTCTCACAAGTATCATCCCTGCAGGACGAGGAATATCTAAACATGCTTCACTACACACCGTAGCTCACCGGCGTCAAAATGTAAACAAACGCCATTGGTGGATCTACACCTGACATCCACTGTAATGATACCAAGTACAGGAGTGTATCTAGTTGATACAACTATGATTACATCGCTATTTTTTGGCATCACAACATCTTCTTTAGTTTTTTTTAAATGTATATTATGTTTATAAACTCAGAAAATATGTCCCTGGACACATGAGGACTTTAAATATGACCAATGTATGATCCTGTAACTACTTGGTATCGGATTGATGCCCAAATTTGTGGTATTGTCCAAAACTAACGTAAAGCATCCAAACAACAGAAGAATAAGTGATTATTACATTTTAACAGAAGTGTAGATAGAACATGTTAAAAGACAAAGTAAGCAGATATTAACAGTAAATGAACAAGTAGATGAATAATTCATTTTCTACCGCTTGTCCTTGATAATTTTGACAAAACAATAGAATGGAAAATGACACAATATGTTACTGCATATGTCAGCAGCTAAATTAGGAGCCTTTTTTTTGCTTACTTACTAATAAAAGATAAAGTGTCTCGTATGTTCACTATTTTATTTAAGGACAAACTTGCATTAAGAAACATATATTGAATGTACCCTAAGATGTTTTGTTAAAATAAAGCCAATAATGCAATTTGTTGTGGTCCCCTTTATTTGGAAAAGTATCAAAAAGTACCGAAATCATTTTGGTACCGGTACCAAAATATTGGTATCGAGACAACACTTCTTCCAGGTCATATTTATTTACATTTACAAAATTAAAAACAATTTGTGGTTGTACTGTTTAGTGTATGTGAAAATCATGCACCTATCCTCTTCCAGGAAAAGCTCGATACATTTACAGTACTTGGTCTAAAACACGTGTGTCTGCCAGATCTGGCCCGCCACATCATTTTATATAGCCCACAAACAGCTGGAAATAAAAAAAAAATAGTAAAATACTTCATCGTTTCTTACTGAACGTAAGAAAAAATATATGTACTGCACGAAATTGCATACCTTTTAAACTTTATTATCCAAAATCCTACTTTCAAAACATTTTTTTTGTCAAAATAAAAATAAATACTTAAATATCTGCATGTTACCAATCAAATTGTACACTATAGTCCAATTAGCAATAATAATAATATCACACTTACATTAAATACATCAGACATGCTGCAGATTTTACACTGTAGAAAGCCATGCTATCAAAACGTTTCTGGAAACTTTATATATTGCTGACAAACAGAAATGGCCACGCCCTCAGCCAGCATCACTAAGTACTGACTGCTTGTGCAATAAAGCAGACAGGAAATACTTGCTTACGCACTAAATGAGAAAACAAATACTTGGCACTGCCTCATCTATAAAAAAAAATATAATTCACTTCACTCATCTGCTTTCTATGATGTATTCATTCAGTGTACTCAGGACAGAGCACACTGCACAAAATATGGTAAGTTTGTATACGCACTAAGACACAGGTGTCAAACCCAAGGCGCGGGGGCCAGATGTGGCCCGCCACTTCATTTTATTTGGCCCTCAAAAGCCTGGAAATAATATGTATCAATAAAGTACTGTAACTTTTCTTACTAAATGTATTCTTTCTTTCTATTTTGGCAGAAAAAAATGTACACGTACTCCATGCAATCGCAAATTTTGTTAACTTAAATATTGTCTAATTATGTGAAAATATATTATCAAACATTCAAACCATTTTTTAAATAGAAATAAGTACTAATAATAATGATTTCAAAGCGAGTTATCCATCAAATTGTGCAATGTAAAAGTAGCAATAGATTCAATGGCAAAATTGTGAAATTTACTGTGGTTTTTACAGGATTTTTCTCTACATGAAAAAAACATTTTTTATTTTTTTACTGTAATAAAGTATGATGCCTTTTTGGTCTTTACAGCCATACACGGAAACATTTGTTGATTTGCGGTAAAAAAAACAAAACAACAACAACAAAAAACTGGCAGCTCAGGTGCTGAAGTTTTACTGTAAAAATTCAGTTGTTTTTTTATTTACAGTAAAAAAACAAATGTAAATTTTACAGTAAAATTCTGGCAAGTGAGCTGCCTTTTTTTTTTTTTTTTTTTTACTATAAAAACAGCAGTACTGTTTATCCATTTACAATAAAATGCACTACATTTTAAGGGGAAATGATTGCAACTTACCATATTTTTTTTACATTTTAGTTTGAAAGAAATCTAATAAATGCATTAAAAAAATGTGTAATAATAGTCTTCACTATTAAAAACGGCCCTTTGGGGCCACACATAACTGCAATGTGGCCCTCGGTGAAAACGACTTTGACACCTAAGCAGATAGGAACGTCTATAGCGGTGGCCTCATATCAGCTTCCTGCACTCTATATAAACAGGAAACATTTAAAAGTAGATATTTTTATTGAAGAACAATTTTATTCATACAGAAAACACATTTATCACACAGTTTAATGAACACATAATGTATTTGATCAATTATTGTGTTTTACATTTTTCATCACAACAACAGATAAGGGTCTGCTTTACCTGCATTCATGAAATATCATTTTTACTGGAGGATTGGAGGTCCAAGCTGAACATGTTACACGTCAACCATCTTTTCTTAAACAGGTCTTCCCTAAAGTCAAAAAAATGTGCATATCGTGCAAAGGGTTGTTTATACCAGCAATTAGATTTACAAGGTGAAACTAATATATGCCGTAGGGTCATAAAGTGCAACTCAAGATATTTCAATACTTCTTTTGATATCATTTTAATGATTATGACTTACAGCTTGAAACTTTGAGTTGAAAATTTCAGAAAATGTTGGGTAAACCTTTCATCCATCCATTTTCTACCGCTTGTCCCTAACCGCGATCACCAACATTATAACATTTAAGCTTGCCATATCTCACTTTGTATCTAATGAGTTTATAGCACATATTAGTTTTCCATTTGAAGTTGAAATGCTGAAATTTTACCCAAAATTCAAATGTTTCACCTGTATATGAGTCATTTTCTGCGTTGTCCATATTTCCTTTAGTGTCCAACCATAGATTTCTAGTAGGAAGTTCAGGTTTATACCAGCAACCTCTTAGAGGTTGTAAAAAGCACCTTCACCAAGTAACGATTATGTTCTAGCACTTTAGACATGACGGAGTGTACTTCTTCCCAAAATCATTTTAGTTTTGCAAAAAAATATTTGTATGATGTGAACTTAATGAGCCACATTGTGCCCAATGGGAACAATTTTTAACACCAGATTGAGTGAAAAACGTGAATTTTTGAAAATATCTCTGTTGTGTGGACATTTCCCCAAAGTTGACTTTCTAATTCATTTAAACCCGCAGCTGCCTGTCACCACAGCATTCACATGAACTCTACCAACCGAGCCACGCCGTGCTAGTAACCTGAGGGTTCCTGGTTCGATTCCCGGCTTTCACCATCCTAGTCATATCAGTTGTGTCCTTGAGCAAGACACTTCACCTTTGCTCCTGATGGGTCGTGGTTAGGGCCTCGCACGGGACATCAGTGTGTGAATGCACATTCACCCATTCAAACACACATTCACACACTGATACCATGCAAGGCCCTGATCACGACCCACCAGGAGCAAGAATGAAGTGTCTTGCCCAAGGACACAACGGACGTGACTGGGATGGCAGAAGCTGGGGATCGAACCAGGAACCCTCAAGTTGCTGGCACAGCCGCTCTACGAAACGAGCCAATTTAGTTCACCTTAAGACATTCACATTTTGCACAATGAGATGTGTGCTGTAGCACAAGCACGGGATACAGTCTGTAAAATACGTCATTGCAGAGTTTTTTTTAAATCAATCGATCAATCAAAATGTATTTATATAGCGCACAAATGCCTCAAATGGCTGCATTTATGTAATCTAGTGACATCATTTCATGATGAATATCCATAAACTAACATGACACTATACTATATATAACCCACTTGCCATTATAACTAAGAGTGGACAGGTTGATCAAAATATCGAGTATTAGCAATATCTAAGAGTGAATAGATTGATATTTGTCTGTTTTCTTGTTTAGTTGTATTTAGTTTTTGTGTTTTTCATACTGATTTGATGTTGATGTGATGTTACAAACTCCGGGAATTTGTTCTTGAGCATAGTCAAATGAAGGGATATTGTTTTATTATTGTGTTAATATTGTTATATAGTTGCATTTATATACAATGCTACCTCGGTGTGGAAGTTGCTTCCTTGCAGTCCCACTGTCAGACACGGCACAGGAACCCGGCGTGCAGGTTTTAACAAGGTTTTAATAATCATATGTTTTCACAAAGTTTTCTTTCCAGCAGGACGCGACTTTTAAGCCACGTCCATATCCTCTCCCCCTCCTGCTCTCGGCCGCCTACTTTTAAAGACAGCAGATGATTAGATTAACACGTACCACCTGTGAAATCTAATCACCTGCCAGCTGTGTCTTGCCGTCAGCACTGCCACGCCCCCGTCTGATGTAGCTCTGTCCTCAGCACCATGGACAGAGGCGGTGACCTTTGCTCCTGCAGGCAGCGCTGGCCACACTCTCCCTCCACACTCGTTTTTTTTTTGCCTTGCTTTTTGTAATATGCGGTTTTCCACAAAAAATGTCACCAAACCAAATGTTTTCGTAGGAGCCTAATGTCTCAGTTATTGTACGATCAAACATTGCAGGTGACAAACTAGTCTGTTTGCCGTGTTTCATTTCGCAGAAAGGAGTGTCCAAACGAAATAATCTACTTTGTCTCTGTACTTTTTTTTTTAATCGATCTGCAAAATAAAAATAAAAATCCACTATGGTACCAAAAACAGCTGCAAATGTCAGCACTTTGACAAAAAAGGTAAGACACAGGGCTCATTTTAATCTGTGCACATGCAGGCCGGATTATTAAAATCATGGCATTAAAACTAAAAAATAAAGACAACTTCAAATTGTTTTCTTTGTCTTACTTTGGCCAAAAATAGAACAAACACATTCTGAAAATATTACAAAACAAATAGAAAAAAAAAATACCGCCAGCGGCAAAGTTTAGATCCATGATCCTGTACTATGCAATCTACTAATAAAAGTCTCAATCAATCAATCAATGAAGGAAATAAGAAAGTGAATGAATTTTTATAAGTGAATAAATTTACATATGCATAAAAATGTGTTTTCTTTTGTATTATTTTTTAACATTTATTAACATTTATGACAACATTTTCCAAAACACAATATAGAATGTGAGATATAACAGCATGATGAATTCATGAATTAAGTTAGACAAACTTTATTGATCCACAAGGGAAATTGTTCCACACAGTAGCTCAGTTACAAAGGATGGAAAGGGTAAGTATGGAAAGGATAATGCAGGTATAAAGTAGACAAAACATTTACCATAGTAGAAATATAAAATGTAACATATATATATATATATATACACATACACATATAGTTATGACAACATTTTTCCAAAACACAATATAGAATGTGAGATATAACAGGATAATGCATACATTTATCCTTTGTTTTCAAAATGGTTACAAAAAAGTGAGACCCCAAAAATTGACTGTGGGACCCCATTTTTATGACTTGATGGGGTCCCTGGGACCCCATTTTTAAAATTCCTAGCGCCAACACTGATGGAGTATTGGTGCGTGCAATACAGCAGCAGGCGGTTCTAATACTAATCAAATATCATCCCGGGGTCCATAGATAATTCATTCGCGGGCCGGATCTGGCCCGCGGGCCTTGACTTTGACACAGAGGTACTATAGAATAAGAATTAACTCATGACTAATTGCAGAGGTGTCTTGCCACAAACAAAGGTCAGAGTGAAGTCAAAAGTATCCATTGCATTCATCATTTATATGTATTTAGTATTGATTTCTGCATGTAAAGCTTATCATTATTTACAATAGAATGTTCTTTGGGTTCCAATGTTTAGGTGTCTCTATACCAGATTAATTGGATATACATTATTTAAAATCTTTTTTATTCTGTATCGTCTTCTGATTCAACAATTTTATTTAAAAAAAAAAAAAAAATGTATATATATATATAAATCACAAAAACATCAAAGTAGAACGTATCAGTATTGGTATCAGCAATACTGGTCTAGTATTTATTTAGTATCAGATCATCTGAAATGTGTAGTGTGACACACCCCAAGTAGAAAGAGGTTGGAAGGCAGCACAGGACTAAATAAGAGACTGATGGTGTTCGGGGTCTGGGCTGCGTGGGGATGCCACACAGGGAGACAAAGACAGGGCCGCCGTCATCATTAATCTTAGTCATTGAGCCAGGCTGGCCCAATCTGCATGACCAGGCCAGTGACAAATGCCACTATTGGACTGGGGCGTCGCATCTCCCCAGCTTCATTTCCCATTAATGTCAAATCCATCACAGCTGGACGTGTCCTGCCATGTCAGAGGAAATAAGACTGGTCGTGGGTAAGAATTAATTGGACGGACAAGAGCGAGTTTATAGGATGGAGTCATTGTCTGGCCAGTGGAAGAGTCACCACTGGAGAAATCCAAACATAACGTGAGATTCCGACCTTTGTAATTGTCATTGTTCATTTGTGTTGGTTAATGGTGCAAAATATTATCCAAGGGTGCTTATTCATGTTTGTAAAGAGACTATAGAATTCTATGACGTCCTTTCTTCTTTAGGACCCACTTTGGCTATGACTCACTGAGGACCGAGAGTCACTAAACAATACACTACTGCCCTCTGCTGGTGATAAAGGCAATGTCCAGCTATAAAGTCATTCATTTCTGTCAACTAATGACCACAGGAAAATAATCTTGTACTGCAGGGATGTCAAACTCAAGGCCCGGGGGCCAGATCTGGCCCGCCACATCATTTTATGTGGCCCACAAAAGTGTCAATAAAGTACTTTATCTTTTCTTACTAAATGTATTTATCTTGCCATTTTAGCAGAAAACAAAATGCAGGCACCGCATGACATTGAATATTTTTTAAACTTTAATATTATCCAATTTAGCAAAAAAAAAATATTTTCATACTTTCCAAACATTTTATTTTGTTAAAATGCTTAAATTTCTGCTTGACTCATGGTTTTAGAGCAAGTTATCCATCAAATTGTACACTGTAAAAATGGCAATACATTTTACTGTAAAATTTCCAATGTTTTTTACAGCGTATTACTGTAAATTGTAAAAACTCTACCACTGTTTTTTTTTACGGGAAATTATTATTTTTTATTTTTTTATATTTTGATTAATTATTTTAAAAAAAATAACACCAGCCAAAACACATAACAAACAGAGGAAAAACAAAGCACACAAGACAAAGCAAATAAAACCAAACACACGTTCACATATCCATTGAGGGAAGTTTACATGGACAAGAGAAAAAACAAAACGAAAATAAATTAAAATAATAATACCGTATTTTCCGCACTATAAGGCGCACCGGATTATTAGCCGCACCTTCAATGAATGGCATATTTCATAACTTTGTCCACCAATAAGCCGCCCCGGACTATAAGGCGCCTACGCTGCGCTAAAGGGAATGTCAAAAAAACAGTCAGATAGGTCAGTCAAACTTTAATAATATATTAAAAACCAGCGTTCTAACAACTCTGTTCACTCCCAAAATGTACGCAAATGTGCAATCACAAACATAGTAAAATTCAAAATAGTGCAGAGCAATAGCAACATAATGTTGCTCGAACGTTAATGTCACAACACACAAAATAAACATAGCGCTCACTTTCTGAAGTTATTCTTCATTCGTAAATCCTTCGTCTTCGGTGTCCGAAGTGAAAAGTTGGGCAAATTTACGATCCACTGGCAGATGTTGGCGTCGTCTGGCGCTGCCTCCTCGTCTTAGTGAAGGTGTGTTCGCCTTCTGTCATCCATTGTTCCCACGCAGTTAGCAGTCTAGCTTCGAATGCCCTGTTGACACCAATATCTAGCGGCTGGAGGTCTTTTGTCAATCCACCCGGAATGACGGCGAGTATTGAATTAAGCGCGTAAGCGTGTCTCTCAATGTGCTGTTATGAGCTAGCAAATATAACAACTACACTACCCAGCATGCAACGATAGTTACGAGCATGCGCGGTAGCCCTGAGAAGCGTTGTTGTATGCTGGGAGTTAGAATGTGGTTATGAGCACGCTGTGAGTAAACGTTGAGAACTCAGTTAACACGCCTCGTCTGCATTATTTATAATTAGACAGACAACACACTTAATAGGAGCCATTTTGGGGTCTTTACATAAACACACAAATGGAAATGAAACGTCACATATCCCAGCATGCACCGCGCGCTTCTTCGTCATCCATTGTTCCCACGCAGTTAGCAGTCTAGCTTCGAATGCCCTGTTGACACCAATATCTAGCGGCTGGAGGTCTTTTGTCAATCCACCCGGAATGACGGCGAGTATTGAATTAAGCGCGTAAGCGTGTCTCTCAATGTGCTGTTATGAGCTAGCAAATATAACAACTACACTACCCAGCATGCAACGATAGTTACGAGCATGCGCGGTAGCCCTGAGAAGCGTTGTATGCTGGCAGTTAGAATGTGGTTATGAGCACGCTGTGAGTAAACGTTGAGAACTCAGTTAACACGCCTCGTCTGCATTATTTATAATTAGACAGACAACACACTTAATAGGAGCCATTTTGGGGTCTTTACATAAACACACAAATGGAAATGAAACGTCACATATCCCAGCATGCACCGCGCGCTTCTTCTACGGGGAAAAAAGATGGCGGCTGTTTACTGTAGTTGCGAGACCTAAACTTTATGAAAATGAATCTTAATATTTATCCATATATAAAGCGCACCGGGTTATAAGGCGCACTGTCAGCTTTTGAGAAAATTTGTGGTTTTTAGGTGCGCCTTATAGTGCGGAAAATACGGTAAATAAATAAATAATTAAAAAAAAGGTTAATAATAACAATAATTCATACATTAACCATATGACCAAACCATTCTATTGACTTTTGCAGTCAAGATATTTCATCACAGGGCCATTTTTTTTAATTTTTTTTTACGGGAAATTATGTCGAGTGAGCTGCCAATGTTACCATACATATTTTTTACTGTTAATGGTAAAACGGTAAAAAATTGGCAGCTCAGTTGCCAGACTAAAAGTCAAACGATGGTAAAGTTTTTCCATTTACCGTAATATGTTGCAAAAAACACTGTACATTTTTATAGTAAAATTCTGGTGTTTGAGTTGCTACTTTTTTTAAATACAGATTTTTTTTTTTACAGTGTATGTAAAAAATATATATAATAATCAAATGCATAGGCAAATGTATATATAAGCCGTTACAAGCGGCCCTCTGAGGGCAGCCATAACTACTTTGTGGCCCTCAATGAAAATGAGTTTGACAACCCTGCTGTACTATTTTGGTTATCTTATTGCCATAATGAATAATGGTTGTTCATTGCTGTTAACTCATTTAGCTCCATAGTCTGCAGGTAGAGTCCTGTACATTGGAAGGGTGAACAATTTCAAACAGTTTTCCACAACCCGGAGAACAGTTCCACACCGCTGCAAACCTCAACCAGAAAAATAAACGTATTGTTCAACAAGGGAAAACAAATAGATTAGAAATTGTGTGGGAATGCTGAAGAACTAAAGAACTGAAGAAATGCTGGATGAAAGTATGGAGTTATGGGAACATTTTGGACATCAGGAAAATTGTTAGCATATCAAGGTGCTTATTAGACACCATGATTATTGCACAGGGGGGGCATTAGGTTAACCTAGGGGTCGACAACGCAAAATGTTGAAAGAGCCATATTGGACCAAAAATAAAACTTAAAAAAATCTGTCTGGAGCCGCAAAAAAATAAAAGCCTTATATAAGTGTTATAAAGAAGGCAACACATGATATAAGTGTCTATATTAGCTATATTAGCCTACTATCAAAGGCTGACGCAAATCTTCAATGACAGAAATGTTGTATTTTCATTTTTATTCTACACATTTTTGCAACATTGGAAATCATTAGTAAAATGGAAGCTAAATGGCCAAAGGTGTATATGTGTGTGTCCAAGTTTAAGGAAACAGCAGACTGTCTTCTTCTAATGTAATTATTACAATCTTTGCAAGCTGGGTAACATTTGCTGTGGTCTGGAACAACATGGCGTACAAGCAACTATCAGAAATGCAGCCAATATTACATACAGATAATGTGTCATGAGTAGAGATGTCCAATAATGGCTTTTTTGCCGATATCCGATATTCCGATATTGTCCAACTCTTAATTACCGATACCGATATCAACCGATACCGATATATACAGTCGTGGAATCAACACATTATTATGCCTAATTTGGACAACCAGGTATGGTGAAGATAAGGTCCTTTTTTTTTTTTAAATGTATAAAATAAAATAAGATAAATAAATTAAAAACATTTTCAACTGTACCTACAAACGAGGCAATATGATGCAATATGTACATACAGCTAGCCTAAATAGCATGTTAGCATCGATTAGCTTGCAGTCATGCACTAACCAAATATGCCTGATAAGCACTCCAACAATATCAACAAAGTTCACTTTTGTGCATTCAGCACAGTCTAAAACATTTGGTGGACAAAATGAGACAAAGAAGGAGTGGCATAAAACACGTCTTTCTGTGGCAGTGTCAGAGAAAGTTGGGCATGTAAACAAACTACGTTGAGTTCAAGGGCCGCCAAAATTAGTAAGACAAAACGACGCTTGCCAAATACTCTCATCAGTGAAGCATGTTTAATGTTAACAGTGGGATATCTAACAAATAGGAAGGTTTGTGTCACGTTTGTTCTCCAACAGAAAATATATTAAAACAAAAAATATATATATTTGTTCATCTTTTTCCATTTTCACGCATCTCTGAAAGAGGTCCGGGGAGCCACTAGGGCCGTGGGTTGCTGACCCCCGGGTTAGCCCCTAAAAAAGCTCAAAATAAAATGTACAGTTTTGTCTCACAGCACAATACCACAGATGTTGCAGGAATACAGCAGTTGTAAATTATATATCCATTACCGTATTTTCCGCACTATAAGGCGCACCTAAAAACCACAAATTTTCTCAAAAGCTGACAGTGCGCCTTATAACCCGGTGCGCTTTATTACGATTCATTTTCATAAAGTTTCGATCTCGCAACTTCGGTAAACAGCCGCCATCTTTTTTCCCGGTAGAACAGGAAGCGCTTCTTCTTCTACGCAAGCAACCGCCAAGGAAAGCACCCGCCCCCATAGAACAGGAAGCACTTCTTCTTCTACTGTAAGCAACCACCCGCCCCCGGAAGAAGAAGAAAAAACGCGCGGATATCACCGTACGTTTCATTTCCTGTTTACATCTGTAAAGACCACAAAATGGCTCCTACTAAGCGACAAGGATCCGGTTCATAAAAAGACGCAATCTCTCCATCCGCACACGGATTACTACCGTATTTCACAGCAACTGATATTCCTGTGAACCGCACTGTGGAACGGGAGCACGTACGGTGAATATTCGCACCACAGGGAATGAGAAGTCATCCTTCACTGTGGTTCTAGCTTGCCATGCTAACTTCCACCCATGGTGATATTCAAAAGGAAGACCTTGCCAAAAGAGACCTTTCCAGCCGGCGTCATCATAAAAGCTAACTCGAAGGGATGGATGGATGAAGAAAAGATGAGCGAGTGGTTAAGGGAAGTTTACGCGAAGAGGCCGGGTGGCTTTTTTCACACAGCTCCGTCCATGTTGATATACGACTCTATGCGCGCCCACATCACAGATGGTGTCAAAAAACAAGTGAAGCACACAAATACAACACTCGCCATCATTCCGGGTGGATTAACCAAAGAACTCCAACCGCTGGATATTGGTGTCAACAGGGCATTCAAATCACGACTGCGAACGGCGTGGGAACAATGGATGACCGAAGGCGAACACACCTTCACTAAGACGGGCAGACAGCGCCGGACGACATACGCCAACATTTGCCAGTGGATCGTAAATGCCTGGGCAGATATTTCGGTCACAACTGTGGTCCGAGCTTTCCGGAAGGCAGGATTCACAGAACTACTGGACAACAACAGCGACACTGACTCCGATGACTTCGACGAGACGGAACCGGCCATTTTGGATCCCACGCTTGCGCAACTTTTCAATTCGGACACCGAAGACGAAGAATTCGAAGGATTTACGAATGAAGAATAACTTCAGAAGGTGAGCGCTATGTTTATTTTGTGTGTTGTGACATTAACGTTCGAGCAACATTATGTTGCTATTGCTCTACACCATTTTGAATTTTACTATGTTTGTGATTGCACATTTGCGTACATTTTGGGACAGAGTTGTTAGAACGCTGATTTTCAATATATTATTAAAGTTTGACTGAACTATCTGACTGTTTTTTTGACATTCCCTTTAGCGCAGCGTAGGCGCGGCTTATAATCCGGGGCGGCTTATTGGTGGACAAAGTTATGAAATATGTAATTCATTGAAGGTGCGGCTAATAATCCGGTGCGCCTTATAGTGCGGAAAATACGGTACTTTACTTCAAGTCTTCTCCGAAAGCGTTCCACAGAAATCGTCAGTTTTTTCACCGGCCTCACAACTGCAACCACACTAGTCCGAGAACCCCACATTCAACATTTTTTACAACATCGTTTGAAACCGGCCACCGGACACCTACTTTTCATCGCTAAAGAATGTTTGCACAAACTGTCAGAAAGCGTCTCACGGAAAATCATTTGCATGCTCGTCATCCTCATCGGGGGTGTTCACCTGACCTGAGTTAGTCGTTGTAACTGACTTGAGTGGACAAATTCTCACCTTCAATGGCTTCTGGCACTTTGGAGAAATGTTTTCTTTATCATGTATGGCGTCCGTGAGCAGTTTGTTGATGTCAGCATTGTGGAAGGCGTGGTCCGTAGTAGTGGTGGGGTTATGATATGGGCTATGAACAACAAACAAAGGTTCAGTTTACGGAAGGAATTTTGAATGCACAAATACACTGTGACGACATCCTAAGGTTCATTGTTGCAATAATCATACGTTGCCATCACCTCATCTTACAGCATAATGCAGGACCCCATGTTGCAAGAATGTGTACCCAAAATTCCTGGCAAATGAAACATCCCAGTTTTTGCATTGCCAGCATACAGATTGGCATTTACAGAATATAAGGGAAATGGTGGTCATACCAGATACTAACTGGTTTTCTTACCCCCACCCAATACAGTTAAACTTTCCATTTTATAGTGCTCTCTAACCCTGGCCTGGACACACCTGTGCAATAATCCTGCTGTCTAATTAGGTTTTGATATGCCACACCTGCAAGGCGGATTGATTATCTCTGCAGAGGAGTAGTGTTCACTAACACACGTTTACACACACATTTGTCAACAATATAGGAGAGAAATAGAACTTTTGTGCGCACAGAAAAGGTTTTCCACCTCATGAAGCACGGAAACAAAAGCAAAAGCGGTTGATTAGTATTTATTTAGAAAACGTTTTTTTTAATTTTGTCATTTTGGGGTGTTGTATGAAGACTTAAGGGGAAAGATGTGTCACGGCGCACGCGCAGTCCTGCATGTCTTCTGCTGCCGCTAGAGGCGCGCCGGGACACGCCTCTCCTCGCTCTTCCCGCATCACGGTCATGCTCCTGCTCGGCTGCAAGCAATCTGCAATCAGCGCACCTGGGTCTGATGAGGGCAGACGGCATAAAGACCAGCGTACCCGATGATCCGGTGCCGGAACGTAGTTCTCTGTACACAGTAAACTATCGCCTCTCTGGCTCCCCTTCCGCCTACTTGCTCTCTCTCTGTGCCTTCCCAGTTCCCGTGTCTTATGTCCTTTGTGTTTTCCGCAGTGCTTTCCCTGTCTCCCGTGATCGAGCTGTGTGCCTCGACTTCCTGTTGGAATCCGGACTGCCTCCCTCGATCCTCAACCCCTGCTTGGACACGGACCTTTTGACACGTCGCTATACCCTTCCCAACAGTTAACACATAGTCTCACATACACACACACACGTTTGGATTTTTGTCACATTACATTCTCTAGTTTATATTAATATGGTTTATTATTTTATATATATAGTGTTTATATATATAATAAATCATAGAGCTACAACGTCCCCTTGTGGTCTGTGCCGTCTACTCCTCCTGTAAGTAACAAGATGAATTTAATACATTTTGGAATAAGGCTGTGTAACATAACAAGATGTGGAACAAGTAAAGTGCCGTGAATACTTTCTAGATGCACTGTTTATATTGTGTTTAATGTAAATTATATGAAAATGAAACGTGTAAATATTAGCGCTGTCAAAGTTAATGCGTGAACTATAAATTCACAGGTGTCAAAGTCAAGGCCCGGGGGCCAGATCTGGCCCGCCACATCATTTAGAATGGCTCGTGAAAGCTTGGAAATAATATGCATCAATGAAATACTTTTCTTTCTTTCTAAGGTCTTTCTTTCTTTTTCTATTTTGACAGAAAAAAAGACATTTACTGCATGCCGTTATATCTAATAATGCAACATATATTATATTATCATACATTTTAAACATTTTTGGGGTAAAAACATACATAAATATCTACTTAGCCTTATGATTTCAAAGCAAGTTATCCATCAAATTGTACAATGTAAACATGAACATATATATATATATATTTTTTTTTTAAACAGCTCGGTCTTCAGAATCCTACCCTAAGAAAAAAACTGTGGTACCATTTTTACATTTACAGTAATACACTGTGAAAACAGCAACCATATTTTTCATGCAAAAAACTAACAAAAAACTGGCAGCTCAATCACCAGAATTTTACAGTAAAATAGAGTGTGGATTTTTGACCACAAACTCCACAGATTTGTTTATCTTACAGTGTAGGTAAAATATACATTTACTAATCAAGTGCATAGGTAATCGAGTGACAATATCATGCGGCTGATCCTTATACATGTATGTTTCTTTTATTGATGTTACAAAGCCCTCTGAGGGCAGCCAAAACTGTAACGTGGCCCTCAATGAAAACGAGTTTGACACCTCTGATCTAACTGCACAATTTTTGAAACCCGCAATTATTGCACTTGCCTCCTTTTTGAATCTTGTGTGATTCCGTCGTGTGATGAAGTCTAATGGCGTCCAGTGTCCAGTCACTGTTGAGCCACAAGCGGGAAAATAGCAAGCAGAAATGCACAACGAAAAGGCTACCAATATGGAAATTCGATATCCAAAGCCATGAGAAGTTATTCTCCCCTCAATACAAGACCAGTTTGTCTTCAATCGTCATAAGACGACGTTACTCGAGCTAATGCAGGCTGGCGTGTTTACATTACAGTTGAGTGCATCAATAACATAACATAAATAAATAAATAAATGGGTTGTACTTGTATAGCGCTTTTCTACCTTCAAGGTACTCAAAGCGCTTTGACACTACTTCCACATTTACCCATTCACACACACATTCACACACTGATGGAGGGAGCTGCCATGCAAGGCGCTAACCAGCACCCATCAGGAGCAAGGGTGAAGTGTCTTGCTCAGGACACAACGGACATGACGAGGTTGGTACTAGGTGGGGATTGAACCAGGGACCCTTGGGTTGCGCACGGCCACTATCCCACTGCGCCACATGTAGATTGTTACTGTAACTGCTTTAGTAAGATAGGGTAAAAGCTCAACAGAAAGTAAAGACAGGCAGGAAATCTTTAGAATTATTTATTCTTGTCATTAAAAAAATGTAAAGACACCTTCTCAAACCAATCACAGCGTCAAAGTAATTTTAGCTCAGGGGCTGCATGTAGTTAAATCTATTCCCCCAGTGGGCCGGAATGGTAAAACCATGGCATGATAACTTAAAAATAAAGAAAACGCCAGATTGTTTTCTTTGTTTTACTTTGGCCAAAAATAGAACAAGCACATTCTGAAAACGTACAAATCACAAATAATCCTCTGGGCAAAACACTTCAAGTTTGTTGATGTCAATACGTGGTCCTTGGGGTTTGTTTTCCCGGAATGCAACAGAAAGTTGGCACGGGCAAGACGTGAATGTAAGTACATTTGTATTTTAAACACCAACAGACTACAAAAAAAGGAAGCAAACAAAAGGCGCGCACAATGGCGGAGAACAAACTTGACTAATGAAACAAAACTTGCACAAAGGCAGAGACTATGAACGTGAAAACGAAAACAACACTTACTGTGGCGTGAAACAGCATGAAAACTATGGCATGGAATGAAAGGTAGCAGACGTAGAAAGGATAGATAATGTCACCAGAACGAACAACAGAAACAGACCGGCTTAAATAGCAGTGACACGATCAGTGAAAACAGGTGAGTGACATGACACGTGAAAACTAATGGGTTGCTATGGTGACAAAACAAACAAAAGTGCACAAAGAGTCCAAAAACAAAACCGAACATGACTAAAACAAAACATGATCACACAGACATGACAGTTGAAAATTCTGAGGAAATTGGTGTAGTTTCAAAAACACAAAGAGCTTAGACTTCGTCTCAGTGTATTTACAAAGCCAGGATTAAACTTTAAGTCCCAGTGGGATTGAACAAAAAACACAACATGTAGACTCTTCGAGGTATCAAATACCTCCTTTGTCATGTCCATGTATCAATCCAGAGCTAACTCAACAAACCGTAAGAAACGGAGGTAAAAACTATTCAGAAGGGTTAAGTTCACTGAGATATTTTGGGGGAGTAAGGGTTCAAAATGACCATGTGTTCGAAGCAGAAGACATTAAACGGCAGGTTTTAAGTTTCATGTGGGCTGAGGAGGAGGAGGAGCCACTGTCCCCCTTTACTGCGTATCTTTTGCTTGGTATAAACCGTTTGCTTGCCTAACAGAATTGCTATTGTGACATCCAGTGGACATATTTAGAACAGCTGTTTCTTTCGTTCAAAAAAACTCAAAACAGCTCATTTTAACACTTGGCGGGCCAGATAAAACCTGTTCGCGGGCCGTACATTTGACACCATTGAGCTACAGTAACAAAATAAAAATGTATTTCATTACGATCATGCTTTGATTGTCGAAGATGTTTTTGATGTAATTTGTGATATTTCTACTTACATAAATGTTAATACTTTGGTTGAGGAATATACTGTAGAGGAGGACATTTGATGGCAGTTTTTTTTTTTAATAACATGCTCTGATTGATAGTCCTCAATTACAGAATGTTTATCAGGCTGAATATTACACATTGTTGATCAAATGAGAGGGTTAAGACATTGTCATGCAGCAAAACAAATATGATTAACTTGTTCAACATGTAGTGTATCAGATGTAAATATTACATTTTACATGACCAAACATCTGTGACAATCAAACCATGAACAAAGCATATAGTTTTATTAACGCGTGAAACTAGACATGGAAGGATAGCTCCTCCTCTGAATGCAAGGACTTCTACGGCAGGAATACACATTCTATATTCCTACTTGGGTTGTAAGGTATACTGGTTCTAGCATAGTATCGCAGTACTAATAAATCAAAAACGGTACTATACTCTGTTTGAAAAGTACTGGCTCCCGGGCGCCGTGACATTTCGGGTTTTACGAGCAGAGGAGCATGTTTGGCAGCGCACAATCACGGAGTATTTACAAGCAGACACAGTGTGTAGACATAAAAGGAAGAATGGACGCATTTTGGCCTAAAAACTAAAGATAAAGGTGAAGTTATAACACTGAAACGCCCTCAGGAAGAGATGCTATAAGACATGGCTGGCTAGATAGCAGCGGACATCCATCCGCAGTCTGCACACTGTTTTAGCTACCGTATTTTCCGCACTATAAGGCGCACCTAAAAACCACAAATTTTCTCAAAAGCTGACAGTGCGCCTTATAACCCGGTGCGCTTTATTACGATTCATTTTCATAAAGTTTCGATCTCGCAACTTCGGTAAACAGCCGCCATCTTTTTTCCCGGTAGAACAGGAAGCGCTTCTTCTTCTACGCAAGCAACCGCCAAGGAAAGCACCCGCCCCCATAGAACAGGAAGCGCTTCTTCTTCTACTGTAAGCAACCACCCGCCCCCGGAAGAAGAAGAAAAAACGCGCGGATATCACCGTACGTTTCATTTCCTGTTTACATCTGTAAAGACCACAAAATGGCTCCTACTAAGCGACAAGGATCCGGTTCATAAAAAGACGCAATCTCTCCATCCGCACACGGATTACTACCGTATTTCACAGCAACTGATATTCCTGTGAACCGCACTGTGGAACGGGAGCACGTACGGTGAATATTCGCACCACAGGGAATGAGAAGTCATCCTTCACTGTGGTTCTAGCTTGCCATGCTAACTTCCACCCATGGTGATATTCAAAAGGAAGACCTTGCCAAAAGAGACCTTTCCAGCCGGCGTCATCATAAAAGCTAACTCGAAGGGATGGATGGATGAAGAAAAGATGAGCGAGTGGTTAAGGGAAGTTTACGCGAAGAGGCCGGGTGGCTTTTTTCACACAGCTCCGTCCATGTTGATATACGACTCTATGCGCGCCCACATCACAGATGGTGTCAAAAAACAAGTGAAGCACACAAATACAACACTCGCCGTCATTCCGGGTGGATTAACCAAAGAACTCCAACCGCTGGATATTGGTGTCAACAGGGCATTCAAATCACGACTGCGAACGGCGTGGGAACAATGGATGACCGAAGGCGAACACACCTTCACTAAGACGGGCAGACAGCGCCGGACGACATACGCCAACATTTGCCAGTGGATCGTAAATGCCTGGGCAGATATTTCGGTCACAACTGTGGTCCGAGCTTTCCGGAAGGCAGGATTCACAGAACTACTGGACAACAACAGCGACACTGACTCCGATGACTTCGACGAGACGGAACCGGCCATTTTGGATCCCACGCTTGCGCAACTTTTCAATTCGGACACTGAAGACGAAGAATTCGAAGGATTTACGAATGAAGAATAACTTCAGAAGGTGAGCGCTCTGTTTATTTTGTGTGTTGTGACATTAACGTTCGAGCAACATTATGTTGCTATTGCTCTACACCATTTTGAATTTTACTATGTTTGTGATTGCACATTTGCGTACATTTTGGGACAGAGTTGTTAGAACGCTGGTTTTCAATATATTATTAAAGTTTGACTGAACTATCTGACTGTTTTTTTGACATTCCCTTTAGCGCAGCGTAGGCGCGGCTTATAATCCGGGGCGGCTTATTGGTGGACAAAGTTATGAAATATGTAATTCATTGAAGGTGCGGCTAATAATCCGGTGCGCCTTATAGTGCGGAAAATACGGTACTTCTCAATTATTAATCCTCGCCTCCATGGTGACGAATAAAGTACGTTTCTTACAAGTATCATCCCTGCAGGACGAGGAATAGCTAAACATGCTTCACTATACACCGTAGCTCACCGGTGTCAAAATGTAAACAAACGCCATTGGTGGATCTACACCTAACATCCACTGTAATGATACCAAGTACAATAGCGTATCTAGTCGATATTACTATGATTACATCAATATTTTTTACTGTCACAATCTCTTTTTTCCTTTTTTAAAAATTCATATTATGTTTGTTTATAAACTCAGTAAATATGTCCCTGGACACATGAGGACTTTGAACATGACCAATGTATGATCCTGTAACTACTACTATCGGATCGATACCTAAATGTGTGGTATCATCCAAAACTAATGTAAAGTATCCAAACAACAGAATAATAAGTGATTATTAAATTTTAACAGAAGTGTAGATAGAACATGTTGAAATGGAAAAAAAGCAGATATTAACAGTAAATGAACAAGTGGATTAATAATTAATTTTTACAGTTTGTCCCTCATAATGTTGAAAAAATAATAGAATGATAAATGACACAATATGTTACTGCATATGTCAGCAGACTAATTAGGAGCCTTTGTTTGTTTACCTACTAATAAAAGACAAGTTGTCTTGTATGTTCACTAGTTTATTTAAGGACAAAATTGTTCTTCGATTGCAATAAGAAACATATATCCTTAAGATTTTTTGTAAAAATAAAGCCAACAGTGAAATGTTTTGTGGTCCCCTCTATTTAGAAGAGTATCAAAAGGTATCGAAATACAAAATATTGGTATCGGGACAACCCTAATTCCTACAAAATACAAAATCCGTCAAGATACCAACGCACTGTAATTGTTCAAACTCTCACTAAAAGTGTGTTTAAGTCCTTTTTGTGTTGAGCTGTTTAGTTAAATATAGTGTTTAAAAAATGTGTTTTTAAGCAAACAGTCATAGTAATAAAAACTTGAAAATTATCCATCTAGGGTACATTTAATAATGACGAAAAATGATATTTGTCTGCAATTAATCGCGACTAGTTTTGAGTTAGCTATGGACAAACTGCAATTAATCGCGATACATATTTTAATCGTGTGACTGCCCTATTAAATATAATTTCTATTAATCATATTATATGTAACACGGAACGACACAGGAAGTCTTTCATACCGACAGACATCAGACTGTATAATGCATATGTTCCTTTTTGACTGTACTTAAATTTGTAATGTATTTTTATTATTCACATGTGAATAATGCTGTATAATAGACTGTATTTATGTTATTCACATGTGAATAATGCTGTATAATAGACTGTATTTATGTTATTCACATGTGATTAATGCTGTATAATAGACTGTATTTATGATATTCACATGTGAATAATGCTGTATAATAGACTGTATTTATGTTATTCACATGTGAATAATGCTTTATAATAGACTGTATTTATATTATTCACATGCGAATAATGCTGTATAATAGACTGTATTTATGTTATTCACATGTGAATAATGCTGTATAATAGACTGTATTTATATTATTCACATGTGAATAATGCTGTATAATAGACTGTATTTATGTTATTCACATGTGAATAATGCTGTATAATAGACTGTATTTATGTTATTCACATGTGAATAATGCTTTATAATAGACTGTATTTATATTATTCACATGTGAATAATGCTGTATGATGGACTGTATTTATATTATTCACATGTGAACAGTGTTGGGACTAACGCGTTACAAAGTAACGCGTTACTGTAACGCCGTTAGTTTCGGCGGTAACTAGTAATCTAACGCGTTATTTTTTTATATTCAGTAACTCAGTTACCGTTACTACATGATGCGTTACTGCGTTATTTTACGTTACTTTTTATGTAGTATAGAGTGTGTTTTATCGGAGCGCTGCTGTGTCATCGTTCTGATTCTTCTTGTGTCACAAGCCGGAGAAGAGAGAGAGACATGCGCTCTGTGTGGGTGTGTCTGAGTGTGAGTGTGGGGGGGGGGGGGGGGGGCGTGTCTGATCATGGCGGAGCCAGAAGTCGAGTTTGCTAACATGGAGATATTTTCACTACTTTTCTTTTGTCGAGCACAAAGAAAATAACATTTTAGTTAAATGTAAATTGTGCTTTGGATCAAAGATGCCATCTACTGCCCAAAACAGCAATTCAAATCTGCTGAAACAAGCTACATAGCAACATGCTTCGACGAAGCTAGTAAAGAGAGACAGAGACTCTGATGCCACTTCACCTCCACCACCACCACCATTCACCGCTGAAGGTACACACTCTGTCAATCAATGTTCCCTCTAAT
The DNA here is from genome assembly GCF_033978685.3 of Nerophis lumbriciformis. Classification (NCBI taxonomy): domain Eukaryota; kingdom Metazoa; phylum Chordata; class Actinopteri; order Syngnathiformes; family Syngnathidae; genus Nerophis; species Nerophis lumbriciformis. The sequence continues at coordinate 24,372,672 of NC_084581.2, forward strand.
TGTTCATGTGTGAGCAAACGCAAAAACTCCCTGAGCATTGAGTGGAGTCCATGTGAGCAACTTTAGACGTGCACACTGTGGCTACACCAGCAGCACACCTGTCCCAAACCTCACTAAATAACAACTTACATCTCCATCCATCCATCCATCCATTTCCTACCGCTTGTCCCTTTCGGGGTCGCTGGAGCCTATCTCAGCTGCATTCGGGCGGAAGGCAGGGTACACCCTGGACAAGTCCCCACCTCATCACAGGGCCAACACAGATAGACAGACAACATTCTCTTATTATTATAATCAAATGACAGCAGTCATTTCCATTTCTAATATAAGTGTTTAGGCCCACTTATAATGACAATAACAAAAAATATTGTTTTTCATGAACTGTGTACTTGTATTGTTTGTCTGGGTGGAGGTCCTGCTTTGGAAATAATTTGTACCCCTTTCAGACATTGCATTTAGTTCCCATTAAAACATTCACATGTTGCACAATGAGATGTAAGCAGGGGATCATGTGTACATTCCTGCAACTTCCTGTTTGTAAAAAATATATTTTTATTAGTATTTATTTAATATACTAACAGCATTTAATGATTAATATTTATAAATTAAGATTCATAATAAATGACACTAGAATAAGCACACATTTGATTGGTAAATCATAGTGTAACGACCTGGAATGACACTTTATGTGTGGTGTTGGAGTTGTCCGACTTTTTGTGTGGCTGTAAACGCATCACTGGCTAAGTGCCATATGTGCAAGTGTTGGCGCACGTGAGAGAGCGAGCGGCTGCTGTTGATATAACAAAGTTGCTTTTGGTCTGGTTTGTACTGCAGAAAATGACCAGTTTTGCTAGATATCATTTTTTTTACTAATGTTTTGGTGATGTGTTTATGGCCGACAGTAAAGAGTTTTGCTCAGTAAAGTGATGGATGGAATTCATGTCCTCAAAGCGTCTCGACAGACGTTATAATATTTGAACAATGATGACGAAAACGGTTTTCTCTGTCGTGTCCGTGTCGTGTCGAAAATTGTTATGCGCTTATTTTTTTATTTGATTTTGTGCATGGCATAGATTTGCCGTGCGCAGAGGACGCTTGAGCAGTGCGCAATTGCACAGGCGCGCTCCTGAGAGGGAACGTTGCTGTCTATTCTCTTATATACTCTTTCATTCTAGACTTCTAGAGTGTTTGATTATCACATCACTCTAAATGTATAGACTATAAAGTTCACAAACATAAAGAGGGATCCTAGTGGGCCAGGCCAATCTTTCCTTATCTCTAAACTAAAACTGGGGAAATGTGTAGTGTTCTGGGTTTCAGACATGATTTTGTATAAGAATTACTTGAGGAAGAAAATGCCTGGTTAGACTTTGTGTATGTAGTGTGTGCCTTTCTTGGTTTACATCTATGCTGTTATTATGCTGTTTGTTACTTATGTATGTTATGTTGCAGCTATTTAAAATAGTTTTGTCAATTTGTTCTGGCCAGAAACAAATTGGCCTTTGTAACATATCTTTGTCTTTGTGTGTTGTATGTAGACCACATGGCTTAGCAGAGTTGAGTGATGCAAATGCATGTCAAGTTGACCAACAGATTGTATTATTCTCCACTACAATAACAGTACTGAAATGAAGGCTAAAAGGGCATTAATTGGAGCTTTAAAAAGAAAAGAAAAAAGAAGTAACTAAATAGTTACTTTTCACAGTAACGCATTACTTTTTGGTGTAAGTAACTGAGTTAGTAACTGAGTTACTTTTGAAATGAAGTAACTAGTAACTGTAACTAGTTATTGCTTTTCAGTAACTAACCCAACACTGCATGTGAATAATGCTGTATAATAGACTGTATTGATATTATTCACATGTACAAAATACCTAAGTGTTTATTGTCTGTTGTGAGCGAACTGTGGTGTTGAATTTCCCCCAGGGATCAATAAAGTACTTTCTATTCTATTCTATATACTGTATGTACTTTTGCTGACGTGTCAGACTTTAGGGCCACGCTGTAGAACGATACGCGATACATTTGACGTTGCCACATGGACAGATCCTGAATGACAAGCTGACCCTGTGACAAATAGGATATAATTTACCGGCATGCAGACGGAGAGGTGTACATTGCTTGGGCATGGAAATTGACGGAGGCTGGGGCCAGAGGAGAATGCTTAGTGGCCTGACAGCGGTCTAACATGAATGATTTAATCAGGCAGCTCAGCCCCTCAGCCAAGTAGAGACGTGCAGATCCCCGCGTGTTACAATGATTTAGATGCACATGCATGATGTTGGATGAAGGAAGTTGTCATCATTTGCATCACTCTACAGAGACCCAGCGCCAGTCGGTGATGGCTCTCCAGCCTGTCACGTCCTGCAGGCAATGTAGGACTACGTAGGAAGTTGTTTTTTTTAACCATTGCAAACAAAAATATGTGTATAAGTTTTACTTTTTTGGTACAAAAGAGGGAGAAAAAAAATAAATTCCACCAGTCAATTTCCTCATCTAACAGTACAACATTTTTATTTCATAGTTATATTTAAATACATCATTTGCCACATGACATCCAGTTATCTCACATTTAAACTAGATAGACTATAATAGAACCAACAGATTTGTGGGAAACTGTTCCCAGTGGCTGCTGAGGTCAGAGGTGACTAATATTGCATGAGAAGGCCTGTTCTCCTTCATTTTTATCAGCAAAAGGCAGACTATTATACCTGGTCTGTTATTTATTTATATATACATATATATATATATATATATATATATATATATATATATATATATATATATATATATATACATATATATATATATATATATATATATATATATATATATATATATATATATATATATATATATATATATATATATATATATATATATTAGTTATATATATAATTGTATATATAGGGGCATGTAGAGTTGGGTGTCATCAGCATAACAGTGAAAGCTAACACCGTATTTGCGTATGATGTCACCTAGCGGCAGCATGTAGATGCTGAAGAGTGCAGGGCCAAGAACCGAACCCTGTGGAACTCCACACGTTACCTTAACATAGTCCAAGGTCACATTGTTATGGGAGACGCACTGCATCCTGTCAGTAAGATAAGAGTTAAACCAAGAAAAGGCTAAGTCTGACATACCAACACGTGTTTTGATACGCTCTAATACAATGTTATGATGGGGGTACGCTTTTAAGGCATATATATATACGTGTTACGCCTTCGAGGCATTGTGATGCCGGAGGTCGTCTTTTCAAGATGCAGAGGGATGTCAGGAAGCGGCTTGCAGGTGAGAATAAATGATTTATTCTGATTGCAGAACAAAATGCTGCGCGGTGCACCACGGCACGGAAAACAAGAGGGTAGCAAAGATGCTAATATCAAAAATGTAAACTATGAGCGAAACTAGGAGCGTAACTTGTTGCGTAGGAGCAAACAAAACCAACAGACCGAATGAGGCCAGCGCGTAAACTAAATAGCCCTCTGATTAGTGCCCGGGCAACAGGTGCGCGTCCGGGACACTAACCAGAGGCAGGTGACTATAATCTGCCGTCATGGCAACAGAAACAAACTCAAGAGGTGCTGAAAACACAAGTGACTTGAAAACAAAAACAAAAATATGATCCGGGCAGCGGATCATAACAATACGTTAGGTCAGGAAAAAACACGGAGGCTATTTCATCCCTACAAGCCAGTTTCGCAGGTTTCCCTGTTCTTCAGGGGATTTGTATATACCCTGAAGAGTAATTTATATATATATATATATATATATATATATATATATATATATATATATATATATATATATATATATATATATATATATATAATTGTATATACAAATCCATGATGTTGGATGAAGTTTACTTACCGTATTTTTGGGAGTATAAGTCGCACCTGCCGAAAATGCATAATAAAGAAGGAAAAAAACATATATAAGTCGCACTGGAGCCCGGCCAAACTATGAAAAAAACTGCGACTTATAGTCCAAAAAATACGGTATATAGCCTTAAATCACGAGTGTCTCAAAGGGCTGCACAAGCCACAACGACATCCTCGGCTCAGATCCCACATCAGGGCAAGAAAAAACTAAACCCAATGAAATGACAAAAATGAGAAACCTTGGAGGGGACCACAGATGTGGGGACCTCCCCCCGCCATCCTCCCCCCGGGCGACCGGTGCAATGGACGTCGAGTGGATCTAGCATAATATTGTGAGAGTCCAGTCCATAGTGGATCTAACATAATAGTGTGAGAGTCCAGTCCATAGTGGGGCCAGCAAGAGATCATCTTGAGTGGAGAAAGGTCAGCAGTGCAGAGACGTCCCCAACTGATGCACAGATGAGTGGTCCACCCTGGGTCCCGACTTTGGACAGCTAGCGCTTCATCAGTGGTCGCCGAATCTGTGCTCCCCCTCTCTATATATACGGTATATAGTCAAGGTTACTGTGGTTTATCCGTTATACAGTGCTCAATACCTGGGGTAGAGCGCAATATACGTTATGCCAGGAAAAAACATGGAGGCTATTTCATCCCTACATGCCTGTTTCGCAGGTTCGCAAGAAACTCCCCTGAAGAGCAGGGAAAACTGCGAAACTGGCTTGTAGGGATGAAATAGCCTCCGTGTTTTTTCCTGACCTAACGTATATATGCCTTAAAAGCGTACCCCCATCATAACATTGTATTAGAGCGTATCAAAACACGTGTTGGTATGTCAGACTTAGCCTTTTCTTGGTTTAACTCTTATCTTACTGACAGGATGCAGTGCGTCTCCCATAACAATGTGACCTTGGACTATGTTAAGGTAACGTGTGGAGTTCCACAGGGTTCGGTTCTTGGCCCTGCACTCTTCAGCATCTACATGCTGCCGCTAGGTGACATCATACGCAAATACGGTGTTAGCTTTCACTGTTATGCTGATGACACCCAACTCTACATGCCCCTAAAGCTGACCAACACGCCGAATTGTAGTCAGCTGGAGGCGTGTCTAAATTAAATTAAACAATTAATGTCCGCTTACTTTTTGCAACTCAACGCTAAGAAAACGGAATTGTTGATTACTGGCCCTGTGTCCTTACATTGACACAACAAAACAATTATACAAAGCGGCTCGGTAAAGAACTTCGATATTATCTTCGACCCAACTCTCTCATTTGAGTTACACAATAAAAGTGTTACTAAAACAGCCTTTTTTCATCTGCGTAATATCGCTCAAATGCGTCCCATTTTGTCCACCACCAACCCTAAGATCATATTGCATGCGTTCATTACATCTTGTGCCCACATCTGCGGTCCTTTCCAAGGTTATATATAGCTATATATATAAAACTTTATTAATATAAAACTTAGTGCTGTCAAACAATTCAAGTTTTTATTCCGATTAATCACAGGGTTGCTTTAGATGGATTTTAATTACTCACGATTAAATATAATACATTTAAAATTTTCGATAATAATGGTGTTTCATTTAAAATGAGCAAAGCGAGTAAAGAAATATATATATATATATATATATATATATATATATATATATATATATATATATATATATATATATATATACAGGTAAAAGCCAGTAAATTAGAATATTTTGAAAAACTTGATTTATTTCAGTAATTGCATTCAAAAGGTGTAACTTGTACATTATATTTATTCATTGCACACAGACTGATGCATTCAAATGTTTATTTCATTTAATTTTGATGATTTGAAGTGGCAACAAATGAAAATCCAAAATTCCGTGTGTCACAAAATTAGAATATTACTTAAGGCTAATACAAAAAAGGGATTTTTAGAAATGTTGGCCAACTGAAAAGTATGAAAATGAAAAATATGAGCATGTACAATACTCAATACTTGGTTGGAGCTCCTTTTGCCTCAATTACTGCGTTAATGCGGCGTGGCATGGAGTCGATGAGTTTCTGGCACTGCTCAGGTGTTATGAGAGCCCAGGTTGCTCTGATAGTGGCCTTCAACTCTTCTGCGTTTTTGGGTCTGGCATTCTGCATCTTCCTTTTCGCAATACCCCACAGATTTTCTATGGGGCTAAGGTCAGGGGAGTTGGCGGGCCAATTTAGAACAGAAATACCATGGTCCGTAAACCAGGCACGGGTAGATTTTGCGCTGTGTGCAGGCGTCAAGTCCTGTTGGAACTTGAAATCTCCATCTCCATAGAGCAGGTCAGCAGCAGGAAGCATGAAGTGCTCTAAAACTTGCTGGTAGACGGCTGCGTTGACCCTGGATCTCAGGAAACAGAGTGGACCGACACCAGCAGATGACATGGCATCCCAAACCATCACCCAACCATGCAAATTTTGCATTTCCTTTGGAAATCGAGGTCCCAGAGTCTGGGGGAAGACAGGAGAGGCACAGGAGAGGCACAGGATCCACGTTGCCTGAAGTCTAGTGTAAAGTTTCCACCATCAGTGATGGTTTGGGGTGCCATGTCATCTGCTGGTGTCGGTCCACTCTGTTTCCTGAGATCCAGGGTCAACGCAGCCGTCTACCAGCAAGTTTTAGAGCACTTCATGCTTCCTGCTCTATGGAGATGGAGATTTCAAGTTCCAACAGGACTTGGCGCCTGCACACAGCGCAAAATCTACCCTTGCCTGGTTTACGGACCATGGTATTTCTGTTCTAAATTGGCCCGCCAATTCCCCTGACCTTAGCCCCATAGAAAATCTGTGGGGTATTGTGAAAAGGAAGATGCAGAATGCCAGACCCAAAAACGCAGAAGAGTTGAAGGCCACTATCAGAGCAACCTGGGCTCTCATAACACCTGAGCAGTGCCAGAAACTCATCGACTCCATGCCACGCCGCATTAACGCAGTAATTGAGGCAAAAGGAGCTCCAACCAAGTATTGAGTATTGTACATGCTCATATTTTTCATTTTCATACTTTTCAGTTGGCCAACATTTCTAAAAATCCCTTTTTTGTATTAGCCTTAAGTAATATTCTAATTTTGTGACACACGGAATTTTGGATTTTCATTTGTTGCCACTTCAAATCATCAAAATTAAATGAAATAAACATTTGAATGCATCAGTCTGTGTGCAATGAATAAATATAATGTACAAGTTACACCTTTTGAATGCAATTACTGAAATAAATCATGTTTTTCAAAATATTCTAATTTACTGGCTTTTACCTGTATATATATGGTAAATCTGAGGCTAGTTCCTCCTTTTTGAGATTTTAACCTTTGTACCATTCTTTCTCCATCTTTCTTTCAGCCGTGCACATGTGATTACATGTGACAAGCTGGAACCAGTACCAAAACAGGCATTAAAATCCCTACAGAACAACAGAGGGCAGTCAGGCAGCCAAAGAAGGCCGGTGAATTTATGTGTATGTTCTTCATTAAGTAGTCAAATGAAGTTTAAGACAAATGTGTGAATTTCATTGTATATTTGCTGTAATATTCTAACATGATGAATATTCATGGTGTCACTTTGGTCTTTTTGCTCATAAAACGTCCTTTTTATCTGCACATCGCTTCCTGTTTATGCATCGTAGAGTCACGGCAACTACCACCATGCGACTTCTTCACTGCTGAAAATTCAGTATTTTTTTTAAATTCAAACAATTTATATTGACTGTATTGAACAATATTTAATGTAGTCGTTGTAAAATACCTCCATGAACTATTATTAATTCTGCTTTACTCCACTCGTGTTTGCGTAACTCGTAATTCGAACCAACACCGGTGGTGATGATCCGGACATTAATACCACACCCCCACCTCAGTGAGGGTACATGTTGGAACCACAGTTTGCCAGCACTCATGCAATGGCTATCTATGGATGTTCTCATTCATCCAGGTCATTGGATTCTCAGGGCAATCAGTTGATCGCAGTTGGACTGTTCAGTTTGTTGTTTCGCCTCTCATCCGAGCAGGCTTCATTGTTTCATGCCCATTGACTTAGATTGGTCAGATCTAGTCTGAGTGCTGGTGCCAAAGCCCCAACAATGAGCGCATGCTCAGGCAAGGATGGTTTTAGACTTAGACTTAGATTTAGACTTAGACTTCCTTTTTATTGTCATTCAAATTTGAACTTTACAGCACAGATAAGAACGAAATTTCGTTACATAAGCTCATGGTAGTGCAGGATAAAAAAGCAATAAGGTGCATATATAAATAAATAAATATATATAAATAATATATATATATATATATAAAATAAATAAATATATATCCATCCATCCATCCATCTTCTTCCGCTTATCCGAGGTCGGGTCGCGGGGGCAGCAGCCTAAGCAGGGAAGCCCAGACTTCCCTCTCCCCAGCCACTTCGTCCAGCTCCTCCCGGGGGATCCCGAGGCGTTCCCAGGCCAGCCGGGAGACATAGTCTTCCCAACGTGTCCTGGGTCTTCCTCGTGGCCTCCTACCGGTCGGACATGCCCTAAACACCTCCTTAGGGAGGCGCTCGGGTGGCATCCTGACCAGATGCCCGAACCACCTCATCTGGCTCCTCTCGATGCGGAGGAGCAGCGGCTTTACTTTGAGCTCCTCCCGGATGACAGAGCTTCTCACCCTATCTCTAAGGGAGAGCCCCGCCACCCGGCGGAGGAAACTCATTTCGGCCGCTTGTACCCGTGATCTTGTCCTTTCGGTCATAACCCAAAGCTCATGACCATAGGTGAGGATGGGAACGTAGATCGACCGGTAAATTGAGAGCTTTGCCTTCCGGCTCAGCTCCTTCTTCACCACAACGGATCGATACAGCGTCCGCATTACTGAAGACGCCGCACCGATCCGCCTGTCGATCTCACGATCCACTCTTCCCTCACTCGTGAACAAGACTCCGAGGTACTTGAACTCCTCCACTTGGGGCAAGATCTCCTCCCCAACCCGGAGATGGCACTCCACCCTTTTCCGGGCGAGAACCATGGACTCGGACTTGGAGGTGCTGATTCTCATCCCAGTCGCTTCACACTCAGCTGCGAACCGATCCAGTGAGAGCTGAAGATCCTGGCCAGATGAAGCCATCAGGACCAAATCATCTGCAAAAAGCAGAGACCTAATCCTGCAGCCACCAAACCGGATCCCCTCAACGCCTTGACTGCGCCTAGAAATTCTGTCCATAAAAGTTATGAACAGAATCGGTGACAAAGGGCAGCCTTGGCGGAGTCCAACCCTCACCGGAAACGTGTCCGACTTACTGCCGGCAATGCGAACCAAGCTCTGACACTGATCATACAGGGAGCGGACCGCCACAATCAGACAGTCCGAAACCCCATACTCTCTGAGCACGACCCACAGGCCTTCCCGAGGGACACGGTCGAATGCCTTCTCCAAGTCCACAAAGCACATGTAGACTGGTTGGGCAAACTCCCATGCACCCTCAAGGACCCTGCCGAGAGTATAGAGCTGGTCCACAGTTCCACGACCAGGACGAAAACCACACTGTTCCTCCTGAATCCGAGGTTCGACTATCCGGCGTAGCCTCCTTTCCAGTACACCTGAATAGACCTTACCGGGAAGGCTGAGGAGTGTGATCCCACGATAGTTAGAACACACCCTCCGGTTCCCCTTTTTAAAGAGAGGAACCACCACCCCGGTCTGCCAATCCAGAGGTACTGCCCCCGATGTCCACGCGACATCGGGGGCATCGATAAATATATATGAATATATATAAATAAATAAATAGATTACTGTACAGATAAATATATTGCACTTTTTCACATGCGTCCATGTTTATGGATGTATGTTATATTGTCTTTTTTATTCCAGCGAGTTAATCCATTTTGGGGGGAATTGAGGGTATAATTTAATTATTATGCGTTCAAGAGTCTTACGGCCTGAGGGAAGAAGCTGTTACAGAACCTGGAGGTTCTGCTTCGGAGGCTGCGGAACCTCTTTCTAGAGTCCAGCAGTGAAAACAGTCCTTGGTGGGGGTGGGAGGAGTCTTTGCAGATTTTCTGAGACCTGGTCAGGCAGCGGCTGACCAGGGCTGACCAGGGCTTTTGCTCTAATGTGGTGTAAAAAACTGTGGGAAAAGAAGCGGAGTCCTTAGAATGGAATTCCCTCTCAGCATTAAGGTATTGTGTTGCAAAGCGTTTTCAGTAAGACAACCTCTAACAGCCCAAAATCGGTCGTTAAAACTCAAATCACCCTCGTCATGATTCCTTTCGGTTGTATTAACGCCACAAAAGGGTCACCTGGAACCAGAAAAGTTCCTATCTCCTGTTATTATTCATTCCTATCGTTTTGTTCCTTGAGAATGTGTACTGTAACCAAATAGTTGCAGAAACATACCAGATTTTCCGGACCATATGGTGCACCGGATTGAAAGGGGCACTGCTGATTAGCGGGTCTATTCAGGTCTTTTTTCATACAAAAGGCGCACCAGATTATAAGGCGCATTAAAGGGGTCATATTATGATTTTTTTCTGAATGTAAAACACTTCCTTGTGGTCTACATAACATGTAATGGTGGTTCTTTGGTCAAAATGTTGCATAGATGATGTTTTACAGATCATCTTCAAGTCGCTTTCTGACAGTCGCTTCAGGATGCGGTCTTATTTACGTGGCTCACCTTCGACAGCGTCTTCTCCCCGTCATCTTTGTTGTTGTACAATTGCGGACGAGTGTACATTTTCAGGACTTATGCAGATCCCAAATACACATCAGCAGGTACCAGAAGGTAAGAAAAGTTGGTTTTGCATAATATTGTGAAACAAAACGTCAGATAATATGTCTGCTAATAGGTGCCATTTTGTGGTGCTTATACACACACCATAATAATACTCGTATGTTTAATGCGGCGACAATCCATCAAGCGGTGCGGCTTCATAGCGTATCGAAGTCGTACTAAAAACATTTTGACAGATTTTTGAGCGCTGTGTGTAATGTTCTATATTCTCGATGGAACCTTTCAAGTTTTGGTATTGTTTAATGGCGTCAGATTGCAGTCTACACGTATCTCTTATGTATGACTGTCATCTACTGGTCACACTTATCATTACACCACGTACCAAATAAAATTGCTTCGAGGTCGGTAAGCACAACCAGAATTATGCCGTAAATTAGGTGCACCGGGTTATAAGGCGCACTATCCATTTTTGAGAAAATGAAAGGATTTTAAGTGTGCCTTATAGTCTGGAAAATACAGTATTCATTTTGGTAAGATACTGCACATCATTCCTTTTATCCTCACCACACAAAAACCTTTTTCGGACAAGCAGAAAATGGATGTATGGATACTTTAATGAAGTGTGCAGCTAATAGGCTTGTGTTCAGGGTTACAGATGATCCCAAAGTGAATTAAAATGTCATATTAATGTCTACGTACTGCAAATATATTTTGATATGTTTGCCATTTGATATGATTGATTGATAAATTGCAATATTATTTTTCTCAAAAGGACTCATTGTGTCTTCTTATTCATATACTACAAACCCTGTTTCCATATGAGTTGGGATATTGTGTTAGATGTAAATATAAACGGAATACAATGATTTGCAAATCCTTTTCAACCCATATTCAATTGAATGCACTACAAAGACAAGATATTTGATGTTCAAACTCATAAACTTTTTTTTTTTTTTTGCAAATAATAATTAACTTAGAATTTCATGACTGCAACACGTGCCAAAGTAGTTGGGAAAGGGCATGTTCACCACTGTGTTACATGGCCTTTCCTTTTAACAACACTCAGTAAACGTTTGGGAACTGAGGAGACACATTTTTGAAGCTTTTCAGGTGGAATTCTTTCCCATTCTTGCTTGATGTACAGCTTAAGTTGTTCAACAGTCCGGGGGTCTCCATTGTGGTATTTTAGGCTTCATAATGCGCCACACATTTTCAATGGGAGACAGGGCTGGACTACAGGCAGGCCAGTCTAGTACCCGCACTCTTTTACTATGAAGTCACGTTGATGTAACACGTGGCTTGGCATTGTCTTGCTGAAATAAGCAGGGGCGTCCATGGTAACGTTGCTTGGATGGCAACATATGTTGCTCCAAAACCTGTATGTACCTTTCAGCATTAATGGCACCTTCACAGATGTGTAAGTTACCCATGTCTTGGGCACTAATACACCCCCATACCATCACAGATGCTGGCTTTTCAACTTTGCGCCTATAACAATCCGGATGGTTCTTTTCCTCTTTGGTCCGGAGGACACAACGTCCACAGTTTCCAAAAACAATTTGAAATGTGGACTCGTCAGACCACATAACACTTTTCCACTTTGTATCAGTCCATCTTAGATGAGCTCAGGCCCAGCGAAGCCGACGGCGTTTCTGGGTGCTGTTGATAAACGGTTTTCGCCTTGCATAGGAGAGTTTTAACTTGCACTTACAGATGTAGCGACCAACTGTAGTTACTGACAGCGGGTTTCTGAAGTGTTCCTGAGCCTATGTGGTGATATCCTTTACACACTGATGTCGCTTGTTGATGCAGTACAGCCTGAGGGATCGAAGGTCACGGGCTTAGCTGCTTACGTGCAGTGGTTTCTCCAGATTCTCTGAACCCTTTGATGATATTACGGAGCATAGATGGTGAAATCCCTAAATTTCTTGCAATAGCTGGTTGAGAAAGGTTTTTCTTAAACTGTTCAACAATTTGCTCACGCATTTGTTGACAAAGTGGTGACCCTCGCCCCATCCTTGTTTGTGAATGACTGAGCATTTCATGGAATCTACTTTTATACCCAATCATGGCACCCACCTGTTCCCAATTTGCCTGTTCACCTGTGGGATGTTCCAAATAAGCGTTTGATGAGCATTCCTCAACTTTATCAGTATTTATTGCCACATTCCCCAACTTCTTTGTCACGTGTTGCTGGCATCAAATTCTAAAGTTAATGATTATTTGCAAAAAAAAAAAATGTTTATCAGTTTGAACATCAAATATGTTGTCTTTGTAGCATATTCAACTGAATATGGGTTGAAAATGATTCGCAAATCATTGTATTCCTTTTATATTTACATCTAACACAATTTCCCAACTCATATGGAAACGGGGTTTGTATATCAAATGTTCTCTAAATCAGACCATATTTTTGGTATATTAGATGGAGTTTTTCCCTGACATGTTTCGACTGTCATCTGCAGCCTTCTTCAGAAGGGTCACGTGACTACCACAAAAAAAGATTTAAAAAAATTAAAGAAAATTGCAATATTATGTTAAAGAGATGCTTGGTTCATTCTTACTGCATTATAAGTTTAAGCACTGCAATATTTTCTCTTTAAAATCTAAATTAAAAATGTACACGATAGAAAATATACAAAAGTCACAAGAAGAACAAAGTAATATGATTTTCAAATATCCTCATCACCTAATAATTCAGGACTACTGATGGAAATGAGCTGAATGTTAAATCTAGTGCACACATCCATTGTATATGAATAATGTAAACTAAAAAAAATACAAGGTTAAACTGCATTCTGATGTAACACTTTTTTCACCCACTAGAGGGCGGTATTTCACTACTGTAAATGTTAGTTAGTTTGGCTTCTCTAAGATAAACTGCATAACAAAGTTATACAACTGCATTATGCCATAGAAGACACAATGTATTGTACTGATATGGATTTATACAAAAAGTTTAGTATTTTAACGTGGTTGCTGTCATTATTTCGTTCTTGGAACATGTGTCATCCATGCCCCTGAATTATTTGTTATTTTTATATTCCGAATTGTGTTTTTAATCAATATGCTATGACCATAGCAAGCTGTTGTAGAACCCAACTAAATAGGCTACCTGAAAACAGTTGACACAACAAGCAGATACACTAGTTGATGACTTAATATGCAATATAAATGACATAATTATACAACATGAATGGTCTCATTCCCATGATGCATGTTTGTAAACTTCTGACCAAAACATGCTGATTTATACAGTTGGATAATGTTATTATTACAAACTTATTTTCCATGCTTCTGAGATTTCTTAAAAATGCCTCGCTGGTGGATGGATTACACTGCAGTGAGCTTTTGGTGTGGACATGGTTTCAATCCCAGCATCCATTGCATCAACAAGACATGGTCAGTGTGAAATCTACAGCATTTGATGGTGCAGGGTCAACATCATTGTGATATTATCAATGGTTTGAGGATCCTATTTTCGAGCTCAGCGCTGGTTTTAGCTGTGACTGTACGTCTGTACTCTACTCCCCTACTCACGCGTACAACATATTTTATAGGTCAAATGGTGATTACAGGGTAATTTAATCTGTCACATCGCCATGGCTGCATGCAGACATAAGACATAATCCCCCCCCAGCACCTCCCTGACCTGTGGGGCTCTTTCTTTGATTGGGTTACACATCTGTAGGTCTTGTTTTCGCACTTGCCGATATGGAATAGGCAAATCAGATGAGGGATCTGAGCCGAGGATGTCGTTGTGGCTTGTGCAGCCCTTTGAGACACTTGTGGTTAAGGGCTATATAAATAAACTTTGATTGATTGCTTGATTGATTGAAATCCAACACAACAGTTAAAGGAAGTCACTTATCCTGCGACCTGGCTTGCATCCATCCACAGTCTTACGCAGTATCCTAATATGTTTCCAGTTTGCTCCACTGATTGTACTCCCTTGAGGGGGCATTACATCACAATCTTGTATTTTGTGTTGTCCGTTACACAAATGCAGAAATGTCAGTGAAATGAGATTAAGACCTTTGAAAGCATTTTGACTGAATAACTTTAAAAGCATGGCATTTCGAGTTAAAGTATGGACTTTTTCAAAACTATATGCCATAAATTAATTATGATTTCAATTATTATTGAATGTACCATGAATTCATCTAAAGGGACCCTATTATGCAAAACCAACTTTTCTTATATGGTAACTACTTTTGTTTTATTTGGGAACAGCTACAGCTACAGTGTCCATTTTAAAGATCCAAAAAAAAGATTTGGGAATGTCCTGCGTGTCATGATCTGTGGTCCAGATCAGTGGTCCCCAACCACCAGGGCCGAAATAATTTTTTTTTTTTAATTTTTTTTTTTTAATTATTAAATCAACATAAAAAACACAATATATACATTATATATCAATATAGATCAATACAGTCTGCAGGGATACAGTCCGTAAGCACACATGATTGTATTTCTTTATGAAAAATAAATAAATAAAAATAATAATAATCAAGCGTTGACCGGTCCGCAGGTACAAAAAGGTCGGGGACCACTGGTCTAGATCATGTTTTGTTTAGTTATGTTCTGTTAGTTTTGGACTCCTTTTAGTTCCTGTTTGTGCACCTCCCTGAGTTTGTTTTGGTTGCCACGGTTGCTAATTATGTTCACCTGTCTCTGATTAGTGTTCGGCCGCTCACCTGCTACCCGAGCACTAATCAGAGGATTTATTTAAGCCTGCCATTGCCGGTCAGTCGGCCTGGCGTCATTGTTTCATGCAATGCTCTGTATTGATTGTTTCATGCTTGTTTCATACCACAGGTTCATGCTTGTTTTCATGCGAATGTTCGCTTCATGCTATGCCAAGTAAGTTTTGTTTATTCATGCCACAGTTAGCGAGTTTTTGTTTCATGTCCATAGTTCTGCCTGAGTGTTAGTTTTTGTATCCTGCGCTAAGTTGTGCCTTCGCCTTGTGCGCCTTTTTGTTTTCACTTTTTGAGTCAAGATTAAATCATGTTTTTACCTGCACGCCATGTCCGGAGTGGTCTGTCTGCATTCCTGGGAGAACGACCCCGCAGCAAGCTGCGTGACACTGCGGGCCAGATTTAAAAGCTTAACAGGGCCTAACATAACCAGAAATCATGATCATAATTAAAGATAAAAGTACTTTTTTAATGTACTTTCCCTAAATATCTAAACTTATTCATATTCTCTTCATGTTCATATTATGCTCCTTCCAGTGCTGTTGTTTTTAGTTTAGAGTTTTTATCTGTACGAAATCTGCCCGGAGTCTTCAGAATCAACAATGCAGGCGTCTGTGCACTGTAAGGGAACGGACACATAGAGGTGATAGACAATTGCGATAGCCAATCAGATCACGAGTTGTTGTCAGTAAGGCCTTCTAGCTGGCCTACGCTGTGATTGGATACTCACTTGGGACTCCCAAGTGAGTATCCAATCACAAGTTTCAAAAACAGGAAGTGGCTATAGACAGCCACAGAAAACTCACCGGTACAATAACCACGAAGATAAAGTGTTTGTCTTACACCTAGTAATCCACTGAGGTCAGACGAAGCCAAGCAATGCAGGTTTAGCGAGCGGTGCGCGCTCCCGCGAAGGAAATACATTTTTGGCAGGCAATTTTTACATTTTAGTACAACACCGGCGGCGAAATGGTTTGCTCGCCACTTTCACACGAATCAACCGACTACGATGGTACCACTGGCTTATACGGACGGCGTCGGATGGGTGCTATAAATTGTGAGTTCAAATATTTATTTTTGTTTTATACAATTCTTTTAATTTTGACAGTACCACGTAAGATATGTTTTAATTGCTGAAGCGGGTTTATTGAATAATAAATGCGCCAAAAAATAGACCCTTTTGTACACTGTTGAGGGGATGCAATGCGCAGTAGTGTGCAAGTGAGTTTCTGTATAGTATCTCCAGCCGTGTCCATGTAATGACATAAATTAGGGTATTTTGAGACGTGAAGTCGGACTAAGTAGGACATCACTGAAGGCCTCGGTGAAAAACGCACGGCTCGCCACTGTGTGATTGCAACCCAACTATAGACAGCTTTGACAATATTTGAATATTGTTCAATTGTTCCTTTCCTTCATTTGTTTATTTCTTTACTTATGTACTTATTTACTTTACTATTATGGTTGATCTTACTTTGAATGTAACGTAGCAACAAGAGCAGGGCCGGCTTTCCCGACAAGCCCCATTTGTTAGAGGGAGCGCCAAATTCCAGAATGTAAAAAAAAAGAAAAGAAAAGATCAATAATAACAATAGGTACATACAAATGTCTGTATAATGCATACTATGTACACTTAATTAGAACGATTTATTTCCAAAAAATAGAAAAAATTAAACCTATGACGTGCTGCTACTCGCGCCATGAACCTGACTGAGGGGGTGCTGCACGATCGAAGAAGGCTCGTGGAGCAATTTTTACTCCACTTCTTCTTTTTTGTGTTTTTGTACCTACTTTGAGTAAATACTTAATAATTATGATCATGTATTTCACAGTTCTGATTAAATTTGATGTCTTTTGATTTAAAAAATAAAATAAAACATTGACATGTAATCAGTATGCCACAGAGTTCCAATTACAATTTCAAAGAATCTAAGCTAGTTAGGAGGGTTAAAATGATCCTTTAAAACATATATGTCAAACTCAAGGCCCAAGTGCCAAAGCTGGCCCGCCGCATTATTTTATGTGGCCTGCGAAAGCCTCAAGATAATATGCGTAAAATAAAATGTTTAATCTTTTCTTACTAAATATATTTGTTCGTTCCCTTTTGACATTAAAAAACATTTTACTGCATACAATTTCTTCTCTTTTAAAATTCATCCATCCATCCATCCATTTTCTACCGCTTGTCACTTTTGGGGTCGCGGGGGGTGCTGGAGCCTATCTCAGCTTCAATATTATCAAAATCAAAATGCATTCCAAAATTATTTTTTGTAAAAATAAAAATAAACACTCTACTTGAATATCTGCTTGACTTATGATTTCAAAACACATTATCAATCAAATTGTAGACTGTAAAATTGACAACAGATTTCACGGTTAAATTCCACCGACTGAGTTTTTTTTACCATAAAATCAACTTTGGTACTGTTTTTCCCATACTATGACATTAAAACATTAAAAAACAAACAACAAAAAAACATTAAAACAACAAGATTTTACAGTTAAAAAAAAAACAAAAAAAAACGGCAGCTCTGTTGCTTCAATTTTACCGCTAAAACAGTAATATTGTTTTTCCATTCCATTCCATTTATTCAATTTTTTTACTATTTGCTGTAAAAAAAAACACTGCTTTTACTGTAAAATTCTGGTGACTCAGCAGCCAGTTTTTAAAGTAAAATATAAATATTTTACTTTGCAGCCCTTTAATTGAGACACTTGTTATTAAGGACTATATAAATAAATGATGATTGATTGATTTTTTGCAGCTTATGTAAAAAAATATATTGTTAATGTATCATATATATAATGTATATCAGTGACGTGCGGTGAGGTTGATGGCTGGTGAGGCACTGACTTCATCACAGTCAGATTTACAAACATATGAACCCTAAAGAGTATCTTATTCACCATTTGATTGGCAGCAGTTAACGGGTTATGTTTAAAAGTTCATACCAGCATTCTTCCCTGCTTGGCACTCAGCATCAAGGGTTGGAATCGGGGGTTAAATCACCAAAAATTATTCCCGGGCGCTACACCGCTGCTGCCCACTACTCCCCTCACCTCCCAGGGGGTGAGCAAGGGGATGGGTCAAATGCAGAGGACAAATCTCACCACACATAGTGTGTGTGACAATCATTGGTACTTTAACTTAACTTTAACTGTACACATACAAACTGTAGCACACAAAAAAGCACATTTAAAAAAAAAAAACTTATTATGGTCTTACCTTTACTTATAAATGAAGTCCAATGCGCAGCTCCTTTTGAACAAAAGCATCGATAATTTGTTTATAGAAGTCTTCCTTATCTTTCTTCAGTTTTAAAAGTCTCTCTGTCTCGATGGAGATCTTCCTTTAAGTATAACCTCCTGCTTCGATTGAAAGTCCAGTTTAGAAAACTGTTTTATTTTAGATATGTAATCCTCCATGTTAAAAGTCCAGGCAAGAGGAAAAAAATAAACGATCGCAGCTAACTGTTGCTGCTTGTTGTCACTTATTCTGCAGCCGAGTAATTGCAGAAATGCTTTCTGGGATCACTACCGCCCTCTACCACCAGGAGGCAGGATTACTGCGAGCCTCAGCCAGTGCGTCTTCGCAGCAGTTTTATGATTGCTCAGCACAAGAAATACGTTACACACATACAGTTGTTGACAAAATACACTGTACATTATATACCTCAGCTAACTAAACTATGGAAATGTATAATATAGTTCATATAGCAATACGGTCTCACTGCACAGCAGGCCAGCAGTTAGCCGAGTCATTGCGCAATCCATGGTGAGGCACAACGCAGTTACGTGCCTCAACTGGCTGCTGACTCACCGCAAGTCCCTTCTCAGTATTTGAACGGCAAATGTGAAAATTCAGCGATTTTGAATAAAAAATCATCTAAAACTGGTGAAGTTAAATGGAAAATAACTTTATAGTATAATCACTGGATACATATAACAATTTAATTTTTTTTTTTCTTTTAAAATTTTTTTTTCTTTCCATGATGGCACGTGAGGCCCCGCCTCACCTGCACGTCACTGATGTATATACATATATTACTCATTGTTAAATGCGGCCCTCTGAGGGCAACCATAACTGTGATGTGGCCCTCAATGAAAAGGAGTTTGACACCCCTGTTCTAAAATATAATACTGAATAAATACACATTTTAAATCAACCAGTAGTGAATGAATGGAGATGATCAATGTATTATCAATTTTTTAAAAAAACAATCCTGAAACATCAACAAGGGCTGAGAACCCTGCCTACGACACATTGTGACCAAGTCTGTACTGGAGTCCAAGATAATGCTGTCCTTTTCCTGAGTCTTTGCTCTGTGTACGATAATACACATTTTCTTGATGCAAGATGTTGTCTCCTTGTGTTCTATATTTGGATACGCAGAGAGACACTTAAAAAGATTACCGTCTCTGAAACCAAATGTAGTCTTGCACAGCCTGCTCTGTACAGCCACAAATGGCTAAATATAGATGGCCTGCCTCCTTCTCGTGCATCTAATACTCTTGTATACTCTCGTCACCAAATAAGGAAGAAGTGATTATTGGGATCTATATCTAGATTTTTGTGGTGCTGGTTGACACATACATAACCCTTAAGTGCAAAGGCAGAGGATTATTGCTATTAGTCACGTCGCATGTAACTAAGATCACTATTTATAGAACGAGTTCACTGACTCGAAAAGAAAGAAGCCAATTGTCCATTTTTTTTTGTAATTAAGCCTCCCTGAATTTAAAAAGGCTGAAAAGATTGTAGAAGACTCTACATTAACTCAACTCCGGTAGGTCTTCATGAGTTTGATTTCACACATCAACTATTGACAAAAGCTTGTCAGGTTAGGACAGGGGTCGGCAACCCACAATGTTGACCAAAAATAAAAAAATAAAAATCTGTCTGGAGCCACAAAAAATGAAAAGCCTTATATAAGCGTTATGATGAAGGCAACACATGATGTAAGTGTCTATATTAGCTATAATAGTAAGTGTCTATATCAGCTATAATGATGTAAGTGTCTATATTAGCTATAATAGCTATAATAGTCAAATGTATTCTTCACATTTTTACAACATTGGAAAACATTAGTAAATCAGAGGCTACTCAGAGGGTGAGATCCCTCCTGGAAATTACTGGCCTAGAATGGAAGGTATAGACGTGTGTGTCCAAGTTAAAGGAAACGACAGACTGTTTTCTTTTAGTGGATTTATTACAATCTTAGAAAGCTGGGTAACGTTTGCTGTGGTCTGGAACAACATGGCACACAAACAACTATCAGACATGCAGCCAATATCACATACAGATAATGTGTCATGAGACGTGCACATTTAAATTAAATAGACAGAGAACATAAGTAAAGGAAATTAAAGGAGCTCAAATATACCTACAAACAATGTGTTAACAGCTCGCCTAAATAGCATGTTAGCATCGATTAACTTGCAGTCATGCAGTGACCAAATATGCCTGATGAGCACTCCAACAAGTCAATACCATCAACAAAGCTCACATTTGTGCATTCACGCACAGCATACAAAGTTTGGTGGACAAAATGAGACAAAGAAGGAGTGGCATAAAATATGTCTTTCTGTGGCAGCATCGGAGAAAGTTGTATATGGAAACAAACTATGGTTAATTCAAGGACCGTGAAACTAGTAGGACAAAACGGCACTTGCCAAATACTCTCATCAGTGAAGCATGTTTCATATAAACAGTGGGATTCCTAACAATTAGGAAGGTTTGTGTCATGTTTGTTATCCTACAGAAACCATATTGGTTGTGCTTACCGACCTCGAAGCTATTTTATTTGGTGCATGGTGTAATGATAAGTGTGACCAGTAGATGGTAGTCACACATAAGAGATACGTGTAGACTACAATATGCCGCCAGTAAAAAACACCAAAACTTTAAATGTTCCATTAAGAATATAGATAGAACATTACACACGGCGCTCAAAAATCTGTCAAAATGTTTTATTAGGACTTTGGTAAGCTATGAAGCTGCACACCTTGATGGATTTTCGGCGCATTGCTGCTACCGTAGTCAAACATACAAGTATTATTATGGTGTGTATAAGGACCGCAAAATGGTACCCATTAGTAGAAATATTATCGGGCGTTTTGTTAAGCAAAATCTACTTTTCTTACCTTTTGGTATCTACTGATCTGTATTTGGGATCTGCATAAATCCTGAAAATGTGTGCGCCTTCGCCTTTGTAGTCCGAGACGACGCCGTAATGGATAAACTTCTTCTTTTTCTCTTTCTTCTTGTTATGGGACATTTGCCCCTGATGTGGGAGAGTGTTTCAGTAGTGTGTGTGTGTGTGAGTGTTTCAATGGTGTGTGAAAGTGTTTCAGTCGTGTGTGTGAGAGAAAAACATTTCAGTAATGTGTATGAGAGTGTTACAGTAATGTGTATGAGAGTGTTCAGTAGTGTGTATGAGAATGTTCAGTAGTGTGTATGAAAGTGTTTCAGTAGTGTGTATGACAGTGTTTCAGTAGTGTGTATGTGAGAAAAACATTTCAGTAATGTGTATGAGAGTGTTTCAGTAGTGTGTGAGAGTGTTTCAGTAGTTTGTATGAGAGTGTTTCAGTAGTGTGTATGAGAGTGTTTCAGTATTGTGTGTGTGAGAAAAACATTTCAGTAGTTTGTATAAGAGTGTTTCAGTAGTGTGTATGAGAGTGTGTGAGAGAAAAACATTTCAGTTGTTTATGTGAGAGCATTACATGAGTGTATGTAAGAGATCATTCTGAATAATGTCCCTAACGGCCCCTCATAAGGGTGGCTGCTTTTCCTGTAATCCACAATAATTTCCTTGGCCTTTCTAAGGTTAATGAAAAGGTTATTGACTCTGCACCAGAACTCCAAATGTTGCAATTCCTGTCTGTACTGTACTGAATGTAATTGTGTCATGCTCTCATGTATGATGATCTCATTGTGGGGTGGCATGGCGTAGTGGGTAGAGCGGCCGTGCCAGAAACCTGAGGGTTGCAGGTTCGCTCCCCGCCTCTTGACATCCAAATCGCTGCCCTGGTGTCCTTGGGCAAGACACTTCACCCTTGCCCCCAGTGCCGCTCACACTGGTGAATGAAAGATGAATGATGGGTGGTGGTCGGAAGGGCCGCAGGCGCAAACTAGCAGCCACGCTAAACCGGTATTACTATTGTACCGCGATACTAATGAATCATATTTGGTACTATACCGCCTCTAAAAAGTACCGGTCCCCTACCCCCCGCGCCTCCGTCGACGTCACGTCATGTCATTGCTGGTTTACGAGCAGAGGAGCATATTCGGCAGTGCACAGTTTGTAGACAGAAAAAGGAGAACGGACGCATTTTGGCTTAAAAACTAAAGATAAAGGTGAAGTTATAACACTGAAACGCCCTCAGGAAGAGATGCTTTAAGACATGGCTAGCTAGCTAGCGGCTAAAGTCTATCCGCAGTCCGCAGTGTTTTAGCTACTTCTAAATTACTAATCATCGCCTCCATGGCGACGAATAAAGTACGTTTCTTACAAGTATCATCCCTGCAGGACGAGGAATAGCTAAACATGCTTCACTACACACCGTAGCTCACCGGCGTCAAAATGTAAACAAATGGCATTGGTGGATCTGCACCTAACATCCACTGTAATGATACCAAGTACAAGAGCGGAACTACTCGATACTAGTATGATTTTGTCGATATTTTTTGGCATCACAAGATCTTCTTTCAGGTTTTTTTTTAATATATATTATGTTAATAAACTCAGGAAATATGTCCCTAAACACATGAAGACTTTGAATATGACCAATGTATGATCCTGTAACTACTTGGTATTGGATTGATACCCAAAGTTGTGGTATCATCCAGAACTAACGTAAAGCATCCAAACAACAGAAGAATAAGTGATTATTACATTTTAACAGTAGTGTAGATAGAACATGTTGAAAGAGAAAGTAAGCAGATATTAACAGTAAATGAACAAGTGCATTAAGAATTCATTTTCTACCACTTGTCCTTAATAATTTTGACAAAATAATAGAATGGAAAATGACACAATATGTTACTGCATACATCAGCAGCTAAATTAGGAGCCTTTGTTTGTTTACTTACTACTAAAAGACAAGTTGTCTAGCAGTGACGTGCGGTGAGGTTCATGACTGGTGAGGCACTGACTTCATCACAGTCAGATTTACAAACATATGAACCCTAAAGAGTATCTTATTCACCATTTGATTGGCAGCAGTTAACGGGTTATGTTTAAAAGCTCATACCAGCATTCTTCCCTGCTTAGCACTCAGCATCAAGGGTTGGAATTGGGGGTTAAATCACCAACAATTATTCCCGGGCGCGGCGCCGCTGCTGCCCACTGCTCCCCTCACATCCCAGGGGGTGAGCAAGAGGATGGGTCAAATGCAGAGGACAAATTTCACCACACCTAATGTGTGTGTGACAATCATTGGTACTTTAACTTAACTTTAACTTTACACATACAAACTGTAGCACACAAAAAAGCACATTTAATAAAAAAAACGTTATTATGGTCTTACCTTTACTTATAAGTGCGGGAACAGTGGTGTTTGTGTTGGAGGAGTTGTGAATGAATGAAATATGAAATCCGCACTGCAGTCTGCAGGTGTACCTAATGTTGTGTCCCTGCAGTCGTTCACGGCTCCTCCGGCGCGAGCAATGTTGTTTTTGCACTTTTTGGCTTCTTGTTAAGTGACTTTTTTTTGGGTGGATTCGGTCTTGCACGTGGAGGGTTTGGGTGTGGGCTTTGGTTGGAGTGGCGCTCCCGTCGGGGGGTGCAGTCTGCGCCGGAGGTGCCTTAACCGGCACCAGGAGGCAGGATTACGCGAGCCTCACACAGTGCGGCTTCGCAGCAGTTTTATGATTGCTCAGCACAAGAAATACGTTACACACATACAGTTGTTGACAAAATACACTGTACATTATATACCTCAGCTAACTAAACTATGGAAATGTATAATATAATTCATATAGCAATACGGTCTCACTGCACAGCAGGCCAGCAGTTAGCCGAGTCCGCAATCCATGGTGAGGCACAACTGAGTGACGTGCCTCAACTGGCTGCTGATCACCGCACCGTCTCTTCTCAGTATTTGAACGGCAAATGTGAAAATTCAGCGATTTTGAATAAAAAATAATCTAAAACTGGTGAAGTTAAATGGAAAATAACTTTATAGTATAATCACTGGATACATATAACAATTTAATTTTTTTTTTTTCTTTTTACATTTTTTTTCTTTCCATGACAACAGTGACTGCACAGTTTACTTGCAATAAGAAACATCTGTTTGTGGTCCCTTTTATTTAGAAAAGTATCAAAAAGTACCGAAAAGTATCAAAATAATTTTGGTACCAGTACCAAAATATTAGTATTGGGACAACACTACCTTCCAGTAACAAAACCTGACAGCACCTTTATGCTTGAGCCTGCAGTGCCCCATAACTTGCCAAAACTATAAAACAGACACATCTTGGTTCCTATTATCATTATTATGTAAATTTTTCTTCAGCATATGTTTTTCTGCACCAAAGTTATTCTATTTCTCATGCTAATTCAACTTTTTTTTTTGCTCAGCTATTTACATATTTCTCAAACGAAAGAATTCCAATGTCCAATATGAAAACATTCCTCTCATTTTGTACATCTAAGCAAGCAACATCCCTTCTTGCAAACATTTCCACATTCCTGAAATGTCGCAAATCCATAAGAATAATTCCTTTTTGATCTGAAGAATTATTCTGAGATACGAGCTTTTTGTTATGGGTTAGGTTGGGGTTACGAGTTGTTGTTTTTTTTTCCAACTGTGCCCCCCAATCATGAGAACAGAGAAAACGTGAAGAAGAATCAGACAACACACACCAAATCTGATAAATAAACCATTTAAAAATTGAGGCAGCCTGTATCACATTAAGCTGGAGCAAGCCTTCGCACCATGCAGCCAAAGACACCAAACGTCCAAAGGGCAGACATTCATCCATGGAAGTATGAAGACACCACCTATAGCCTGCCCTACATGTTTTTCTGTTACCTGACTCAAACTGGACAATCGAGCTTTAGCCTTGGTACGTTTATTGCTTGCTGTCAACTATGACCTCCGGTCCATCACTCAAAGATGACCGTGTGCAATTTTTCATTTACAACCTGAGTCTCTGAATTCATTCATGTCACTTTGGGATGGTGACTTAGGAGTGACCTTATCTTAGGAGAGCTGGACAGAGATTTTAAATCTTGTATTTTAAGTAGAAGACTCGGACGATAATGCTCACTTAAAATCCTTTCATTTTCTCAAAACTCGACAGTGCGACTGATGTAAGGAATAATTTTGGTTGTGTTTACCGACCTCGAAGCTATTTTATTTGGTACATAGTGAAATGACAAGTGTGGCCGGTAGATGGCAGCCACACATAAGAGATACGCGTAGACTGCAATATGATGGCAATCACACATAAAAGATACGTGTAGACTGCAATATGACTCAAGTAAACAACACCAAAATTGTATATGTTCCATTGAAAATATAGAACATTACACACAGGGCACACCGGTATATAAGGCGCACTGCCGATGAGCGGGTCTAGCAGGTCTATTTTCACCGGATTATAAGGCGCATTAAAGGGGTCATATTATTATTATTTTTTCTAAATGTAAAACACTTCCTTGTGGTCTACATAACATGTGATGGTGGTTCTTTGGTCAAAATGTTGCATAGATTATGTTTTACAGATCATCTTCAAGCCGCTTTCTGACAGTCGCTTCAGGATGCACCCTTTTGTGGGCGGTCTTATTTACGTGGCTCACCTTCGGCAACGTCTTCTCCACGTCATCTTTGTTGTAGCGGTGTAGCGTGCAAGGACGGGAGCGGAAGAAGTATCAAAAGATGGAGCTAACTGTTTTAATGACATTCAGACTTTGCTTAAATCAATAACGGAGCAGCATCTCCGCATCCGGAAACAACAACAAGGCCGGAAATGTGTCCTGTGAAAAACCGTCAGATTGGAACTCTCTAATAACTAAAGTTCCTTGGGTGGATAAAGTAAACTCACTACACCGGTATGTTTTAGCGCTTTCATGGCGAGTTTACTGACAGATATAACTTAAGTAAGAACTTTACACTACTTTATATTAGAAATGGCAACAGCGGAGGATGAATGTCCCATAACAAGAAGATAGAGAAAAAGAAGAAGCTTATCAACAGAATTTTCAGGACTTATGCAGATCCCAAATACAGATCAGCAAGTACCAGAAGGCAAGAAAAGTTGCTTTTGCATAATATTGCGAAACAAAACGGCAGATAATATGTCTTACCTTATACACACACCATAATAATACTAGTATGTTGAAGCACAGTACAATCCATCAAGCGGTGCGGCTTCATAGCTTACCAAAGTCGTACTAAAACATTTTGATGGATTTTTGAGCGCCGTGTGTAATGTTCTATATTTTCAATGGAACATTTAATATGTTTGTGTTGTGAATGTAACGGTACAGTGGGAGAAGGAGACGGCACGGAGGCAGGGACGTCGTTAGGTTGCAGCGTGTTTATTATAATATATAAATGAAGTGTGTGACTAATCTAAATGTATACGGTGAGACTATGTGTAGCAATTATATGTGGAGTGTTACTGGGTGGTGTTGAAGGTGCGTGTTGAGATCGGTGCGGGAGTCCAGAAAGGGCAAGACAGGCTCAGACTTCCAGAGACAGGCAGGAGGTCAGGATCCTGGAGCGAGGCGTCGTTGTCTGGGGGCAGGCGTGAGGTCGAGATCCAGGAAGGCAGCAGGGAGTCCAGAGGGGATCCATGGAGACGAGACACACAGCTCGCAACCAGGGGATATTAAAGGGCTGCTGGATGGCGACACAGGACAAGACACAATGAGCACAACGGAGAGGAAACACAAGGAGCGAGGAAGCGCATACGCAAGGAAGCGCATATGCAAGGAAGCTAGGGACGTGTATGGCTTATTGTACTGTACAGGTAGCTACGTTCTGGCACTGGAACGTAGGACACGCTGGCTTAAGATGGCAAGGAAGGTATCATCAGCGTCAGGTGTGTTGACTGTTGAGTGCGTGCAGCAGCCCGTGGGTGTGTCTCAGCTGAGCGCACAGCAGAGTGAGAGGCGGCAGGTGTTTGAACTGTAAAAGCAGGAGCGTGCCCAGCGGTGCGCTCAACAGAGTGCGTCGAGGAATACGCAGCGGCCTGCGCTCGCGCCATAACAGTTAATTTGAGTACTATTGCAGTCTACACGTATCTCTTATGTGTGACTGCCATCTACTGGTCACACTTATCATTTCACCATGTACCAAATAAAATTGCTTCGAGGTCGGTAAGCGCAACCAAAATGATTCCGTACATTAGGCGCACCGGGTTATAAGGCGCACTGTCGAGTTTTGAGAAAATAAAAGGATTTTAAGTGCGCCTTTTAGTCCGAAAAATACGGTATTCTACATTGTATTATTATTGTTATGAGTAATATTATTATCAATATTATTTATTATTTGAGTAACAATATACTATGCACTGACTAATCTAATGCATACAATTATTATTGTTATCATCAATACAACATATAAAGTAGAGATTAGCTGATACACATAGGATTATCATCAGTGAATAATAGGAATCATAATAATTCATTATTAGTATGATGATAATTTTATCAATAGTGAAGCTCCGTGTGTAATATTCTATATTTTCAATGGAACATATAACAATTTTGTGTAGTTCACTTGAGTCATATTGCGGTCTACACCTATCTCTTATGTGTGACTGCCATCGACTGGTCACACTTCTCATTTCACCATTTACCAAATAAAAGAGCTTCGAGGTCGGTAAGCGCGGCCAGAATTATTCCGTACATTGGGTGCACCGGGTTATAAGGCGCACTGTCGAGTTTTGAGGAAATGAAAGGATTTTAAGTGAGCCTTATAGTCCGAAAAATACGGTAATTCACATTTTATTATTATTGTTATTAGTAATATTATTATCATTATTATCTATTATTTGAGTAAGAGTAAACTGTGCACTCATGCATGCAAGTATGATTGTGTCATATCCCTGTGTGTGTACAGTTGTTTTGTTTGTGTGTGTGAAGGCGTGTGTCACGTGACAACCACAGGCAGGTAAAAGGTCACGTGGGTTACATATAACTGTTACAGGTTACTTTCTGGCTTCTCGCGCTGACTAACAGTCGTGCCCGTGACGCAAATGATCCTACTTAAAGTGGATTTAGCGCGAGGATCTCCACAGTCCACGCACACACACACTTACACACGGACACGCGCGGACACGCGCGGACACGCGCCTACAAACGGCTGTCATCAGGAGTCCACAGCTCATCTCGCACAGAAGTGCCGCGAAGGAAGAAGTCGTCACGTCCACGCGCCTTCTCCTATGAGAAAATGTGGGACTGTTGTTAGACTTTCCCTCTCTTTTTTTAGTCGTGTTACCTCTTCTTTTTTTTCAACTGCACACTTTGCGTCTGAGTGAGATCGTGTCCGAATGAACAGTCATGGGAGAGTGGACCATATTGGAGCGTCTCTTGGAGGCGGCTGTCCAGCAACACTCCACTATGATAGGAAGGTAAGAACTATGATTATTAGTCAAGTGCAAAAAAAACAAAACAAAAACAAAAGGTTTTTAACCGAGAAGAATTATGCTATTGTATAAAGCACAGACCAGGTGGAACACTTTTTTTTTTTTTTTTTAAAGAATCGATGTATAATATACATCAGGCCTGGGCAATTATTTTGACTCGGGGGGGCCAAATTTTTAGAAGAATATGTGTCTGGGGGCCGGTATATCTATCTATCTAAGTATATATATATATATATATATATATATATATATATATATATATATATATATATATATATATATATATATATATATATATATATATATCTGAGATAGGCTCCAGCGCCCCCCGCGACCCGAAGGGAATAAGCGGTAGAAAATGGATGGATATATATATATATATATATATATATATATATATATATATATATATATATATATATATATATATATATATATATATATATATATGTATGTATGTATATATGTATATATATATATATATATATATATATATATATATATATATATATATATATATATATGTATGTATGTATGTATATATGTATATATATGTATATATATATATATATATATATATATATATATATATATATATATATATATATATATATATATATATCTGAGATAGGCTCCAGCGCCCCCCGCGACCCGAAGGGAATAAGCGGTAGAAAATGGATGGATATATATATATATATATATATATATATATATATATATATATATGTATGTATGTATATATGTATATATATGTATATATATATATATATATATATATATATATATATGTATGTATGTATGTATATATGTATATATATGTATATATATATATATATATATATATATATATATATATATATATATATATATATATATATATATATATATATATATCTGAGATAGGCTCCAGCGCCCCCCGCGACCCGAAGGGAATAAGCGGTAGAAAATGGATGGATATATATATATATATATATATATATATATATATATATATATATATATATATATATATATATATATATATATATATATATATATATATATATATATGTATGTATGTATATATGTATATATATGTATATATATATATATATATATATATATATATATATATATATATATGTATGTATGTATGTATATATGTATATATATATATATATATATATATATATATATATATATATATATATATATATATATATCTGAGATAGGCTCCAGCGCCCCCCGCGACCCGAAGGGAATAAGCGGTAGAAAATGGATATATATATATATATATATATATATATATATATATATATATATATATATATGTATATATATATATATATATATATCTGAGATAGGCTCCAGCGCCCCCCGCGACCCGAAGGGAATAAGCGGTAGAAAATGGATGGATATATAAATATATATATATATATATATATATATATATATATATATATATATATATATATATATATATATATATATATATATATATATATATATATGTATGTATGTATATATGTATATATATGTATATATATATATATATATATATATATATATGTATGTATGTATGTATATATGTATATATATGTATATATATATATATATATATATATATATATATATACATATATATACATATATACATATATATATATATATATATATATATATATATATATATATATATATATATATATATATATATATATACATATATATACATATATACATACATACATATATATATATATATATATATATATATATATATATGTAAGCTGTGAAAATCTGCTGTACAGCGTGTGTGCTTGGGTCCTATTTTTAGGAATACTAATACAAAACCTCACAATAATGTCTGATTGAATGCTAAAAACGTTATGACGGACAGCCTTAAAAAACGGAATGTAATTTAACTTTTTTTAACTGAATGAGACACCCACAATGTACATGAATATAAAGAATGTGGGATTTGCAATATTAACTATGAACGATAAAACACTGAATATTGACAACATATGAACGTCACACGCCCTCTCGATCGACATATTTTACAATCAAGCGAAACACAACAGAAATGCAACAAACACAGCGAAATATGAATGCAAAGGGTAAAAAACCCACCTACAATCTGATATCTCTGATACATCTATACCACTAAGCTTTAGAACTTTGTTGTAAAAATCTCCTTCCACGTCTGTCCCTAACACCCACGTTTCAGGAAACACTCTGTGTAAACACTCTGTGTAGACACTCTGTGGAAACGCTCCCCACCCACACTGCTTGGTGCCTCGTCTGAGCTGCTGTGACTTAGATTACCATAGTAACTAATATATCATGCAGAAGCGCAGTTTCCAACCATTGAAATCCTTTGTATAGTTCAAGACTTACGGTCATTTGAAAACATCATAATGGCAGATACAGTTTGGATCTTAAAGATCTAAAAAGAATATTTGGGAATGTCCGGCATGCAGACCAGATTGAAAAGCTTAACGGGCCGCATGAGGCTCCCGAGCCTTAATTTGCCCTGGTCTGATATATGTGATGTTGCATTCATGTTACATTGCTCATGCTAAATGTAATCCTTATTATCGAAGAGTCAACTCACTTCTTAGTGTAGTACCAAAGTACTTTGATTTGAACAAAGAACATATATTCATGTAAAATCATTGAAATAGTGACATTTATTGAATGGCTTATTAGCTTGTTTTCTATGACTTCATTGAAGAAATATATTAAGACCAGGGGTGTCAAACTCATTTTAGCTGAGGGGCCGCATGGAGGAAAATGTGTGCACACGCGGGCCGGACTATTAAAATCATGGCATTAAAACTAAAAAATAAAGACAACTTCAGATTGTTTTCTTTGTCTTACTTACCAAAACTAGAACAAACACATTCTGAAAATATTACAATTAAAATATAGAAAAAAATACAGACAGCGGTAAAGTTTGGATCCATGAAGGAAAGAAGAAAGTGAATTAATGTTTAGAACTGAACACATTTACATATACATAAACATTTGTTTTCTTTTGTATATTTTTTTTATTTTTATGAATTAAGTAACGTTAATGGCAACCTTTTTCCAAAACACAATATAGAATGTGAGATATAACAGGATAATGCATACATTTAGGGCTGCAACAACTAATCGATTAAATCGATTAAAATCGATTATAAAAATAGTTTCGTTGGATCTATGCTATGCCCATTTTTTTTTTTTTTATAAAACTTTATTTATAAACTGCAACATTTACAAATAACTGAGAAACAATAATCAAAAAAAGTATGGTGCCAGTATGCTGGGGTTTTTTTCAATAAAATACTGGAAAGGATAGAAATGTAGTTAGTCTCTTTTATCCGATTATTAATCGATTAATCGAAGTAATAATCGGCAGATTAATCGATTATAAAATTAGTTGTTATTTGCAGCCCTACATACATTTATCATTTGTTTTGAAAATGCTTACAAAAAAGTTGGACGCCAAAAATGTACTGTGGGACCCCATTTTTATGACTTGATGGGGTCCCGGGACCGCATTTGGAAAATTCCTAGCGCCAACACTAATGGAGTATTGGTGCGTGCAAAACAGCAGCAGGCGGCTGTGGCCTGTGGGCCGCTTCTAATACTAATCAAATATCATCCCGGGGGCCATTCAGATCTGGCCCGCGGGCCTTGACTTTGACACCTAGGAGTAAGACAAATAAAGTGTCCTAAACTGAACGTCGCCGCCCCATACACACACACTTTGTATGTTTACATGCATGCACTAAAAAAAATAATTATTGCACAGATTTGGTTCAAACAGTTTTTTTTAACACAAAAAAACTTTTAACTTTTTAAAGATGGGATTAAAATATCTAGAATATATCTTGATAAACGCCATGAATATTTTTTATTTTTTTTATTTTTTTTTTCCACAAAAAAGCACCAACAAATTAAATATAAAGTGGCCAGAATATGAATTTAAATATTTCACACATTATATAAAATTAGAGATAAACTGATAGGATTATCATCAGTGAATAATCAGAGTCATAATAATTCATTATTAGTATGATGATTATATTATCAATAGTGAAGCTCCTGGGAGTTAAGTAATCTCGAATCAAGGGTCTTTGAACACATCACAGTTATGAGATGCAAAAGTTAAACTCGTGCATCACTTTCTCCATCGCCACCACAAATACATTTATTATATTTTTGACTTTCTTCTATCACCTTATCCTTGTTCCAAAATTCTGGTGCTGTGTATATATATATATATATATATATATATATATATATACATACATATATATATATATATATATATATATATATATATATATATACACATATATATATATAGATATACATATATATATATCAATCAATCAATCAATCAATCTTTATTTATATAGCCCTAAATCACAAGTGTCTCAAAGGGCTGCACAAGCCACAACGACATCCTCGGTACAAAGCCCACATACGGGCAAGGAAAAACTCACCCCAGTGGGACGTCGATGTGAATGACTATGAGAAACCTTGGAGAGGACCTCATATGTGGGTAACTCCCCCCCCTCTAGGGGAGACCGAAAGCAATGGATGTCGAGTGGGTCTGACATAATATTGTGAGAGTCCAGTCCATAGTGGATCCAACATAATGGTAAGAGTCCAGTCCATAGTGGGGCCAGCAGGACACCATCCCGAGCGGAGACGGGTCAGCAGCGCAGAGATGTTCCCAGCCGATGCACAGGCGAGCGGTCCACCCCGGGTCCCGACTCTGGACAGCCAGCACTTCATCCATGGCCACCGGACCTGTGCCCCCCCCCCCCCCCCCTCAAGGAAAAGGGGAGCAGAGGAGAAAAGAAAAGAAACGGCAGATCAACTGGTCTAACAGGGGGGCTATTTAAAGGCTAGAGTATACAAATGAGTTTTAAGATGGGACTTAAATGCTTCTACTGAGGTAGCATCTCTAATTGTTACCGGGAGGGCATTCCATAGTACTGGAGCCCCAATAGAAAACGCTCTATAGCCCGCAGACTTTTTTTGGGCTCTGGGAATCACTAATAAGCCGGAGTTCTTTGAACGCAGATTTCTTGCCGGGACATATGGTACAATACAATCGACAAGATAGGGCGGAGCTAGACCGTGTAGTATTTTATACGTAAGTAGTAAAACCTTAAAGTCACATCTTAAGTGCACAGGAAGCCAGTGCAGGTGAGCCAGTATAGGCGTAATATGATCAAACTTTCTTGTTCTTGTCAAAAGTCTAGCAGCCGCATTTTGTACCAACTGTAATTTTTTAATGCTAGACATAGGGAGACCCGAAAATAATACGTTACAGTAGTCGAGACGAGACGTAACGAACGCATGAATAATGATCTCAGCGTCGCTAGTGGATAAAATAGAACGAATTTTAGCGATATTACGGAGATGAAAGAAGGCCGTTTTAGTAACACTCTTAATGTGTGATTCAAAGGAGAGAGTTGGGTCGAAGATAATACCCAGATTCTTTACTGATTCGCCTTGTGTAATTGTTTGGTTGTCAAATGTTAAGGTGGTATTATTAAATAAATGTCGGTGTTTAGCAGGACCGATAATCAGCATTTCCGTTTTCTTGGCGTTGAGTTGCAAGAAGTTAGCGGACATCCATTGTTTAATTTCATTAAGACACGCCTCCAGCTGACTACAATCCGGCGTGTTGGTCAGCTTTAGGGGCATGTAGAGTTGGGTGTCATCAGCATAACAATGAAAGCTAACACCATATTTGCGTATGATGTCGCCTAGCGGCAGCATGTAAATACTAAAGAGTGCAGGGCCAAGAACCGAACCCTGAGGAACTCCGCACTTTACCTTAACATAGTCCGAGGTCACATTATTATGGGAGACGCATTGCATCCTGTCAGTAAGATAACAGTTAAACCACGACAAAGCTAAGTCTGACATACCAATACGTGTTTTGATATGCTCTAATAAAATATTATGATCGACGGTATCGAAAGCAGCGCTAAGATCAAGAAGCAGCAACATAGATGACGCATCAGAATCCATCGTTAGCAGTAGATCATTAGTCATTTTTGCGAGGGCTGTCTCCGTAGAGTGATTTGCCCTGAAACCGGATTGAAAAGGTTCACAGAGATTGTTAGACACTAAGTGTTCATTTAGCTGCTGTGCGACAATTTTTTCGAGGATTTTTGAAATAAAGGGAAGGTGGGACACCGGTCGGTAGTTTACCATGAGGTCAGGATCAAGGCTAGGTCTTTTGAGCAGAGGATGAATAACCGCTTTCTTGAATGCTAGGGGAACAGTGCCAGAGGAAAGTGATAAGTTTATAATATTTAGCACTGATGGACCTAATAATACAAAAAGCTCCTTGATAAGTTTCCCAGGAAGTGGGTCAAGTAAACATGTTGTTTGTTTTATCCCACTTACACGCTGTAATAGTTCCTCTAATGTTATTTCATCAAAAAGAGAGTATATACATATATATATATATATATATATATATATATATACATATATATATATATATATATATATATGTATATATATATATATATATATATATATATATATATATATATATATATATATTAGGGCCGGGCGATATGGCCTTTTTTTAATATCTCGATATTTTTAGGCCATATCGCAATACACGATATATATCTCGATATTTTGCCTTAGCCTTGAATGAACACTTGATGCATATAATCACAGCGGTATGATGATTCTATGTGTCAACATTAAAACATTCTTCTTCATACTGCTTTAATATAGGCTAATTTTAAACTTTCATGCAGAGAGGGAAATCACAACCAAGTCAATTAACCAAAACTGTATTTATTAAACAGTTATTAAGCAGTGGCACAAACATTCATGTCATTTCAAAACAGAAAGTGCAAGATTGTCAGAGACATTTTAAACAAGCTATTAGTGCACTTTGTGCATGATGTCACTAAGATGACATATCAAAACAACACTAAATTAAAGTGCACTTTTTGTACAGAACGCCACTACAATATTTTGAAACAAATAAAGTGCACTTTTGTGCATGATGTCACACTAGATATTTCAATAAGTGTCAAATAAAAATGAGCTGCATAATAGGAAATCAAATAGTGTTCGTCCTTCGCTATGTGGTAGTTTCCAGCGGACGTTATCTTCTGTTGTTGACTATTTTTTTCATACGGTGTTGATCTGGAAATGTTTGCCTCAGCATTTTGATGGTGTGGCACCGAACGGAGATGTTGACATGCGGAGTATGCACTCTTCATTCTCTAGCAGGGGACTTTTCAAATGAAAATACATATTAGCAGAAATGCTACTTTTTGTAGCAACAATTTTGCCCCACACTTGACAAATTACGGTTGTCTGTTCGACATATTCCCATTTGAAGCCAAACCACCGCCAGACAATGGACCCCCTGTTGTTTTTCTTGGGAATTAATTCTTCCTTCATTTGTTACCAGATTTGCACCTTCTTTCTCTTGTATTACCACCCGCACCACAGCTAACGTTAGCCATGCTGCTACCTCACTGCTCCGCGATGGCGTATACGTATGTGACGTATGACGTGACAGTATGTGACGTGTGTAAGAAGGTGCGCTTGCTGTTTGTGAGAAGGAGACACAAGAAAGAGTGAGAAGAGCCTGTAGTGTAATGCCAGCAGCTAAAAGCAACTGTGTGAGAACGTATCCTCGAATATCACGATATAGTCATTTTCTATATCGCACAGAGACAAACCCGCGATATATCGAGTATATTGATATATCGCTCAGCCCTAATATATATATATATATATATATATATATATATATATATATATATATATATATATATATATACAAACATATATATATATATATGTATACACATCTCATGTTGTGCGATTCAGAATCGATTCTCATTTTTAAAAAATCGTTTTTTTTGTTTGTTTTTTATTTTTTTTTTAAAAAGTAATTTATTTTATTTTTTTAATTAGTCAATTCAACAAAACAATACACAGCAATACCATAACAACGCAATCCAATTCCAAAACCAAACCCGACCCAGCAACACTCAGAACTGCAATAAACAGAGCAATTGAGAGGAGACACAAACACGACACAGAACAAACCAAAAGTAGTGAAACAAAAATTAATATTATCAACAACAGTATCAATATTAGTTACAATTTCAACAAAGCAGTGATTAAAAATCCCTCATTGACAATATCATTAGACATTTATAAAAAAAAATTAAAAAAAAGAACAAATGTGTCACAGTGGCTTACACTTGCATCGCATCCCATAAGCTTGACAACACACTGTGTCCAATATTTTCACAAAGATAAAATAAGTCATATTTTTGGTTCATTTAATAGTTAAAACAAATTTACATTATTGCAATCAGTTGATAAAACATTGTCCTTTACAATTATAAAAGCTTTTTACAAAAAGCTACTACTCGGCTTGCATGTCAGCAGACTGGGGTAGATCTTGCTGAAATCCTATGTATTGAATGAATAGAGAATCGTTTTGAATCGGGAAAAAATCTATTTTGAATCGAGAATCGTGTTGAATTGAAAAAAAAAATCTATTTTGAATCAAATCGTGACCCCCAAGAATTGATATTGAATCGAATCGTGGGACACCCAAAGATTCACAGTCCTAATATATATATATATATATATATATATATATATATATATCCATCCATTCATTTTCTTCCGCTTATCCGAGGTCGGGTGGCGGGGGCAGCAGCCTGAGCAGGGAAGCTCAGACTTCCCTCTCCCCAGCCACTTCGTCCAGCTCCTCCCGGGGGATCCCGAGGCATTCCCAAAGCCAGCCGGGAGCCAAAGTCTTCCCAATGTGTCCTGGGTCTTCCCCGTGGCCTCCTAACGGTTGGATGCACCCTAAAGACCTCCTAAAGACCTCCTAAAGGAGGTGTCCAGGTAGCATCCAGATCAGATGCCTGAACAACCTCATCTGGCTCCTCTCGATGTGGAGGAGCAGCGGCTTTACTTTTCTCTAAGGGAGAGCCCGCCACCCGGCGGAGGAAACTCACTTCGGCCGCTTGTACCCGTGATCTTGTCCTTTCGGTCATAACCCAAAGCTTGTGACCATATGTGAGGATGGGAACGTAGGTCGACCGGTAAATTGAGAGCTTTGCCTTCCGGCTCAGCTCCTTCTTTACCACAACGGATCGATACAGCGTCCGCATTACTGAAGACGCCGTACTGATCCGCCTGTCGATCTCACGAACCACTCTTCCCTCACTCGTGAACAAGACTCCGAGGTACTTGAACTCCTTGGGGCAAGATCTCCTCCCCAACCCGGAGCTGGCACTCCACCCTTTTCCCGGCGAGAACCATGGACTCGGACATGGAGGTGCTGATTCTCATCCCAGTCGCTTCACACTCAGCTGCGAACCGATATAGTGAGAGCTGAAGATCCTGGACACACACACAGTCAGAGGTGGGTAGAGTAGCCAGAAATTGTACTCAAGGAAGAGTACCGTTACTTTAGAGATGTATTACTCAAGTAAAAGTAAGGAGTAGTCACCCAAATATTTACTTGAGTAAAAGTAAAAAGTTTGTTGTGAAAAAACTACTCTAGTACTGAGTAACTGATGAGTAACCTGTTCGTTTAATGATGACGGCAACAAATAATGTACAAAAACATAAAAATAGCAATGAGCAAATTCAGAGCCAGGAATATCTCTTAAGCAACTAAAACTTAGACTTAGACTTAGACTTCCTTTTTATTGTCATTCAAATTTGGACTTTACAGTACAGATAAGAACACAATTTCGTTGCATTAGCTCATGGTAGTGCAGGATAAAAAAGCAATAAGGTGCAGATATAAATAAATAAATATGTTACTGAACAGATAAATATATTGCACTTTTTCATATGCATCCGCGTTTATGGATGTATGTTATATTGTCTTTTTTATTCCAGCGAGTTAATCCATTTTGGGGGGAGTTGAGCGGATAATTATGATGCATTCAAGAGCAAACAATAATATATATTAATTAATAATACATTAACATAAAAAACATTAAGGCAAATTGAGCCACAATAACTTAACAGCACCATAGGCTCAGTAGGCAGAGATTACAAAGGAAAATAACAAGTTAGCCTTTACGCAGAACATTAACTGATAGGTGTGGGCTGCATCTGGGAACACACTGATTGGTGTTTCTATGCATGCATGTGTGTGTGTGTCTATGAGGCTGCAGTACGTTAATAAATGTCCCCACACGATGTACATTTGACAGTGATTCATAGCAGGGAAGCCAACATCAGCCTACGGTGACAGCCAAAATATCTACTAACGTTACTTACCGCCATGTGCTTTGTTGAGTTCATGTAAGCTTAAGCTTGTTAATCATGTGACCGCCTGGCTCTGTTTGATTGGTGAAACGGAGTCAAACGTCACCAGTGACTGTATTTGACTGGTGAAACAGGCATGCGATAGATCCTACTTTGAAGGTCTGTCTGACAAACCAAAACAAACAAAGCGTGCATTAATAGATCGATAAAAATCAGTAGCGAGTAGCGAGCTGAATGTAGATAAATGGAACGGAATAAAAGTAGCGTTACTTCTCTATAAATATACTCAAGTAAAAGTAAAAGAATGTTACATTAAAACTACTCTTAGAAGTACAATTAATCCCAAAAGTTACTCAAGTAGATGTAACGGAGTAAATGTAGCGTGTTACTACCCACCTCTGCACACAATATATGACTATATCTATATACAGTACAGGCCAAAAGTTTGGACACACCTTCTCATTCAATGCGTTTTCTTTATTTTCATGACTATTTACATTGTGGATTGTCACTGAAGGCATCAAACTATGATTGAACACATGTGGAGTTATGTACTTAACAAAAAAAGGTGAAATAACTGAAAACATGTTTTATATTCTAGGTTCTTCAAAATAGTCACCCTCTGCTCTGATTACTGCTTTGCACATTCTTTGCATTCTCTTGATGAACTTCAAGAGGTAGTCACCTGAAATGGTTTTCACTTCACAGGTGTCATTTTTTTGATGCCTTCAGTGACAATCTACAATGTAAATAGTCATGAAAATAAAGAAAACACATTAAATGAGAAGGTGTGTCCAAACGTGTGGCCTGTACTGTATATATATATATATATATATATATATATACATATACATATATATATATATATATATATATATATATATATATATATGTATATATATATATATATATATACAGTGTATATAAAAATATATATATATATATATATATATGTATATATATATATATATATATATATATATATATACAGTGTATATAAATACATATATATATATATATATATATATATATATATATATATATATATATATATATATATATACATATATATATATATATATATATATATATATATATATATATATATATATATATATATATATATATATATATATATATATATATACATATATATATATATATATATATATATTTTAGGGCTGTCAAGTGATTCAGTGTTTAAATCAGATTAATCACACATATAATCATTATTAATCACAGGTTGTTACTTGCGTGAATATTTAAAATTTGCTTAAGATAATACCCCAATATTTGGACACAAATCAAATCTTGTGGTCAGAATGTATTCAAATCACGTCTTTAAACGTTGTACATAACTACAAGGCATACATTTGCTTAAAACTTGGTGACAATAAGTATACTAAGAATTAAAAGCTCATTTTTCAAGTATTTGTAAAATAGCAAACAGGGTACTGGTAGTAAACACACCCATAAACAACTTTTCAGAGTGCAGTATTTACATCTGCATTTAAAACTATCACCGTAGTCCTCTACTTTGGAAACTTTTTTAGCTGTACGTAATAAGCAACTTTAAATATTTTATATTTCTTTATAACGACACATTTGGTGTTTTATTGTTCAATTAAAAACACTTTTAACGTATGTCTAGTCTGTGTGCTATTGTGTGCTTAGCTGTTGTGTAGCTGCATGCTCCTCGTGACTAGCCACCATGTTTACCTTTTGTAAATAACTTGACTAAACTATTAAAAACACTTTTAACGTATGTCTAGCCTGTGTGGCTATTGTGTGCCTCGATGTTGTGTAGCTGCATGCTCCTCGTGCCTAGCCTACCATGTTTACCTTTTGTAAATAACTTGACTAAATTATTAAAAACACTTTTAACTAAGGGTGTAACGGTACACAAAAATTCCGGTTCGGTACTTACCTCGGTTTAGAGGTCACAGTTCGGTTCATTTTCAGTACAGTAAGAAAACAACAAAATATACATTGTTTGGTTATTTATTTACCAAAGTTGTAAACAATGGCATAACATACATATACACACAGGGTCCATTGCCAGGGTTATTGTGGTCAACATATATGAAATATAAACTAAATAAGATTAAGGCTCAGAATGGTTTCTTAACAAAACCTTTCTACATATAAAGTGCTTTTTTTATTTGAATGATTGATTGAGACTTTTATTAGTAGATTGCACAGTACAGTACATATTCCGTACAATTGACAACTGGGCTCATTGTTCTTCCACCATAGAAATGGGTCAAAATCTAGTTTTTAATGCAATATGGTCTTAAATCTGCTGCTATAAAAACATTTGTTATTGCATTAGCCCTGTCTGACTCGCCGAGGAGAGGCTGCTTGAATGCGGTGGGAGCTGTTTGCTCGTCTTTCTCTTCGTTGAAGCGATGTTCACTTGGGGGTGGTGACGCTTCAAATGGGTTAGCATGTTATATGTGTTGTGAGAAGCATACCCTACCGCTGCTGAACAATGTCGGCAAACCTCCGTCCTCCATTGTTGTATCGCACTGCGAAGCCGAAGTGTTCCCAAACGGGAGATCTTAACGAGGCAGGAGGGTCTTTCAGCTCTGGCCTTTACATGTTGTTGTAGCCCAGTCGTTGCTAGCATGTCGTGTGTTGTGCCTTGGTGTGCATTGTTTACACAACGTGCGGTACGCTACTTAATGTGTCCGTGTGGAAACTTGTTCCGTACACCTCCGAACCGAACCGAAACCCCCTTACCGAAACGGTTCAATACAAATACACGTACCGTTACACCCTTACTTTTAACGTTTGTCTAGCCTGTGTGCTTAGCTGTTGTGTAGCTGCATTAATGTTGTGTCGTTCGCGAACGATTCGTTCGAAGGAATGAATCTTTTGAGTGAACGTACTGAACCGAATCACTTCATGAACTGATTCGTTCCTTTCTCAGTTCAGTTGAGCTCCGCCGCGACCATGCCGGTATGAGTGGAACTGGCGCATTCTGTGACGTCGGCGAACGACGCAGCCAGCTACTCATCATGGGGGCGGGGGGGGGGACTGAGCGAACGATTCGTTCACCGCGGATTAACGACATGAATCACTCAGTGAACGACAACGCTCTCGCTCTCTGCTCTGCTTGCCCCAATGCTGCGGGTGATTCTCCTCCCGTCGCGGGGATATGTTTCATGCCATTGGCATCCGTTCTCCATTCATTCTCCAAGCTAACGGCTAATGTTGACTCAAGCCACATGAAAACAAACACGCGCATTATCTCAACACATAAAGTTATGAGAGTAGAGGAGACAGAAAGAAAGTCAGTGCAGGGCAAGGCGGAGCAGCAGCGACGCGAGGGGGAGGGGCGGGGGGTAAAGTGTAGGGCAGGCTGTTTGAGAAGATTTAAAATAAAAATAATAACTAATGTATGTACATATACATGGGCTATTATTTATCTTGATTTTTATATTATTTAAGCTATTTATTTTCTTTTTTATTGCATATTTAAGTTGATATTTCCATTTTTATATTTTTAAATGTAAGCTACAGAAATGTTAGTTTTAATGTTGGCTTTTCTGGCACTTGGTTTAATATTTGTTTTGTTTTATTTAAGGTAGCCTATTTATTTTCTTTTTGTTTGCACATTTAAGTTGATATTTTCTTTGTTATATTTTTAAACGTAGGCTACAGAACATTTTGTTTTTATGTTGGCATTTCTGGCTCTTAATTTATTTGTTTTATTTTGAAGGTATTTATTTTCTTTTTGTTTGCATATTTAAGTTTACATTTTCTTTGCTACAGAACATTTCGTTTTTATGTTGGCATTTGTTAAGGGTTTCTTAATGTAATATTTGTTTTTGCACTAAACAAACGAGGCCTATTTATTGAACTGTTGATTGCAAGCATTTTAGTAGGCTATTACTATTTTTTTTATTTCCCACTTTTATTTATTTCTTATTTTCATTTCAGTGCAATAAAACATATTTAACAACCAAGACATTTAGTCACATTTTGTTTATTGGACAGGCCGGAAACGCACACACAGTGTTTTTAAAAGTAACGGAATCTCTACAGCTGCAATGTCTGTTAATTTGCGAACGTCAAGGGGAGTCTGTCAGGGCAGAGAGCGATTCACGTCTGTCGCCCTCTGGCCCACAGAACTGCTACTGCACAAGTGATTCGGTGATTCGCCGACCTGCGCACAGAACTGCTGCTGCAGAAGTGATTCGGTGATTCGCCGACCTGCGCACAGAACTGCTACTGCACAAGTGATTCGGTGATTCGCCGACCTGCGCACAGAACTGCTGCTGCAGAAGTGATTCGGTGATTCGCCGACCTGCGCACAGAACTGCTACTGCACAAGTGATTCGGTGATTCGCCGACCTGCACACAGAACTGCTGCTGCACAAGTGATTCGGTGATTCGCCAACCTGCACACAGAACTGCTGCTGCAGAAGTGATTCGGTGATTCGCCGACCTGCACACAGAACTGCTGCTGCACAAGTGATTCGGTGATTCGCCAACCTGCACACAGAACTGCTGCTGCAGAAGTGATTCGGTGATTCACCGACCTGCACACAGAACTGCTGCTGCAGAAGTGATTCGGTGATTCGCCGACCTGCACACAGAACTGCTGCTGCACAAGTGATTCGG
Source organism: Nerophis lumbriciformis (assembly GCF_033978685.3). NCBI lineage: Eukaryota > Metazoa > Chordata > Actinopteri > Syngnathiformes > Syngnathidae > Nerophis > Nerophis lumbriciformis. Next base: position 24,416,486 of record NC_084581.2, read on the forward strand.
TGATTCGCCAACCTGCACACAGAACTGCTGCTGCAGAAGTGATTCGGTGATTCGCCGACCTGCGCACAGAACTGCTACTGCACAAGTGATTCGGTGAACAAATTTTTTGAAAGAATAAATTTAAGGAACTGATTCTAGTGATTCAGTACAGTCAAAAGAACTGCCGATCCCATCACTAGCACTGTACTGTACTACGCACGCCCCCCCCTCCTTTTTTGGTGGGGGGGGGGGGGGGGGGGGTGATTCGGTGAACGAATCTTTTGAACGAATCAATTTAAGGAACTGATTCTAGTGATTCAGTACAGTCAAAAGAACTGCCGATCCCATCACTAAGCTGCATGCTCCTCGTGCTAAGCCTACCATGTTTACCTTTTGTAAATAACTAGACTAAATTATTAAAAACACTTTTAACATATGTCTAGCCTCTGTGGCTATTGTGTGCTTAGCTGTTGTGTAGCTGCATGCTCCTCGTGCTGAGCCTACCATGTTTACCTTTTGGAAATAACTTGACTAAAATATTAAAAATATCTGATGGATTAGGACACCCCTAAAAAGTACCAATTAGTAATAAGTAGTGGTACGGACAGGAGAACTCAGGTCTACATGGGGGAACTACAGTATGAAAAATAGAACTGGAACACTGTTTATCGGACCTGTGATGATTTTAATCTACATTTAAAACCCTTCCCTGTGGTCTACATATGTATTGGATAAACTTTGGAGAATTTTTTGTGTTTACTGTATTGGGCTCCACAATCACTTTTATAACCTCTTTCTTTAGCTTGTCTGCAAGATGTTCGATTCTGAAGGCGCTCCAAGATTGCAAATGGAATCGCGCCCCGCCCTGTCCAAAAATATCATTATTTACATTTTAAAAATGTACACTGTTTAAATATACAGTACAGGCCAAAAGTTTGGACACACCTTCTCATTTCAATGTGTTTTCTTAATTTCCATGACTATTTACATTGTAGATTGTCACTGAAGGCATCAAAACTATGACACTTGTTAGGGTATCGGTCAAGGTGTTGACCCCAGGATACAGAGACGGGAGGCAAGGTGGAATTACAAAAAGGAAATATTTTAATTAGTCCAAAAGGGGTAACATAAGGCGATGGGGCAGAAGCGCACACCATGTATCACAGACCAAACAGGATCCTCAGTGGTAGGCAGGGGGATAGGCCAGGGCACACTGAGCACAGAGAAAGTCCAACAAAATATCTCCTCTCTACCTCAGGGAGGCTAGTAATAGAACACAAGGAGTTTAGGGATATTAGGACTAAGGAACGACCAACGTACTAGGACTGGGTAGGCGAGGCAGGCGCATGAGACGTGGAGAGCACAGGAAACAACCGGCAAGGCAAAGCTGTCTGTGACGAGCTTAAATACTAACAGGCTAATTAGTTGCAGGTGTGCCTCAAGGTCCGCCCCTCGCCGAGGACAAACAAACTGAAAACAAAGACCACAGGACCAAATGCAGACATCAAAATAAAGGGGAAGGCAGGAGAATAATAAAACACAACAACACCTGTGAAGTGAAAACCATATCAGGTGACTACCTCTTGAAGCTCATGGAGAGAATGCCAAGAGAGTGCAAAGCAAGTAATCAGAGCAAAGGGTGGCTATTTTGAAGAAACTAGAATATAAAACATGTTTTCAGTTATTCCACCTTTTTTTGTTAAGTACATAACTCCACATGTGTTCATTCATAGTTTTGATGCCTTCAGTGACAATTCATCTACAATGTAAATAGTCATGAACATAAAGAAAACACATTAAATGAGAAGGTGTGTCCAAACTTTTGGCCTGTACTGTATGTCTTGAAGTTTCCACCGCAATTTTTTTCCAAACACGGTTAAAAATAAACTTCATAAGGGTTATATAGATTCACCCGGTCCCAACATTAGGTACACCTGCACACTCTCCAAACAATTCGGAGAGTGCATAAAAAAAGCTGCTTTTAGTGTCACTGCATGTTGCATGTCTGTGTTATTGTGCGCATGCCGAGATTAAAATAAAATAATACTTTATCCTACCTGATTTTTGTGTTTTCTCATAGCTGGAAGCAGAGGGGGAGTAGAGCCACCCTCTGGCTGAGAGTTTACCTAATTTCTAAATTAGTGCTTCCACTTCAATGTAGCCAGACTGCAAAACCCCGCTAACAGAGACATCCAAACCTTTGCCCAAGCTCACGCCAAAATGCATGAACCGCAAGATTTAACATTACGGCCTTGTTTAACGTGACATTGTAACAAATATTTATAAGTTAGAAAAGAGGAAAAAAAATCATAGGTCCTCTTTAGGAATGGGGATAATTGATAATGACGTCCACCAGCCTCGCTGCTACGCCTCCAGGATGCACAACAAGAAGTGGCCAGAATAATAGTCAGTTGGGAAGCAGACTATGACAGAAAATGTATTTCATCTCATGAATATTGTTCATAATTGGAAAATTATATACCGTATTTTCCAAACTGTAAGGCGTTTTCCTCAAAACTCGACAGTGCGCCTTATAACCCGGTGCGCCTAATGTACGGAATAATTCTAGTTTTGCTTACCCAACCTCGAAGTAATTTTATTTGGTACATGGTGTAATGATAAGTGTGACCAGTAGATGGCAGTCAAACATAAGAGATATGTGTAGACTGCAATATGATGGCAATATGACTCAAGTAAACAACACCAAAATTTTGTATGTTCCAATTAAAGTATAGGACATTACACACGGCACTCAAAAATCCATCAAAATGTTTTAGTACGACTTTGGTAAGCTATGAAGCCACAACGCTTGATGGATTGTTGTTGTTGGCGCATTACACATACAAGTATTATTATAATGTGTGTATGTATAAGGTAAGGCATATTATCTAGCGATTTGTTTCACAATATTATGCAAAAGCAACTTTGCTTACCTTCTGGTACCTGCTGATCTGTATTTGGGATCTGCATAAATCCTGAAGAATTGCGCGCGTCCGCCTTTGTAGTCCGTGCCAACTCCGTAGTGGATATGCTTTTTCTTTTTCTTTGTCTTCTTGTTATGGGACATTCATCCTCCACTGTTGCCATTTCTAATATAAAGTAGTGTAAAGTTCTTACTTATATCTGTCAGTAAACTCGCAATGAAAGCACTAAAACATAGCGGTGTCGTGAGTATACATTATTCACCCAAGGAACTTTGGTTATTAGAGAGTTCCGGTCGGACGTTTTTTCACGGGACACATTTCCGGCCTTGTTGTCCGGCCTTGTTGTTGTTTCCGGATGAGGACATGCTGCTCCGTTATTGATTTAAGTAAAGTCTGAATGTCATTAAAACAGTTAGCTCCATCTTTTAACACTTCTTCCACTCCCGTCCTTGCACTCTACACCGCTACAACAAAGATGACGGCGAGAAGAAGCTGTCGGAGGTGAGCCAGGTAAATAAGACCGCCCACAAAACGGCGCATTCGGAAGCGACAGCATAATCTATGCAACATTTTGACCAAAGAACCACCATTACATGTTATGTAAACCACAAGGAAGTGTTTTACATTTAGAAGAAAAAAAATAGTATTATGACTCCTTTAATGTGCCCTGCCCTATAATCCGGTGCGCTTTATATATGAAAAAAGATTGAACATATACCATTCATCGGCAGTACGTCTTATAATCCTTTGCGCCCTATGGCCCCGAAAATACGGTAAATCAAATTGATTAGTCAGTGTTTTTGAGTTTTCAAGTGTGTTGTTTTTTCTTTCAAAATTAACCAAACAGAAACAAACCAATGCAGGTTTTGGACAACTGTATATGACTAATGCGTCCAATTGTTGAATTTTTTTTCAGGATCCTGCTCACTGTGGTGGTGATTTTCCGCATTCTGATTGTGGCTATAGTCGGAGAAACGGTGTACAATGATGAGCAGGCCATGTTTGTATGTAACACTCTACAGCCCGGCTGTAACCAGGCGTGTTACGACAAAGCCTTCCCCATCTCCCACATCAGGTACTGGGTGTTCCAGATCATTATGGTCTGCTGCCCCAGCCTCTGCTTCATCACCTATTCTGTCCATCAGTCTGCCAAGCAGAAGGAGCGACGCTACTCCACAGTCTTCCTCTCGCTGGACAAGGAACAAGACTTGACCAAGACGGACGACAGCAAGAAGATCAAGAACACCATTGTGAATGGCGTCCTGCAGAATTCCGAGAACTCCAACAAGGAGGCGGAGCCCGATTGCCTCGAGGTCAAGGACATTCCCAACTCAGTCCTGCGAACTACCAAGTCAAAAATGAGGAGACAGGAAGGCATATCCAGGTTCTACATCATCCAGGTGGTGTTCAGAAATGCCCTGGAGATCGGCTTCTTGGTGGGCCAGTATTTCCTATACGGATTCAACGTCCCTGCGGTGTACGAGTGTGACCGATACCCTTGCATAAAGGACGTCGAGTGCTATGTCTCGAGACCTACAGAGAAAACTGTGTTCTTGGTCTTCATGTTCGCTGTCAGTGGTATTTGTGTGGTGTTCAACTTAGCGGAGCTCAACCATCTGGGCTGGAGGAAGATCAAAGCTGCAGTTCGAGGCGTGCGAGCAAGGAGGAAGTCCATTTATGAGATCCGGAACAGAGACCTGCCTAGGATGAGTATGCCCAACTTTGGACGTACTCAATCCAGTGACTCTGCATACGTGTAAATGTGTGTTGTACATGTACAAATACTGTACACGGAAACTCCTGGTACAAAGTATCTGTCAGTACTCCTTTGGGGGCATGTTGAATCTTTCCCAAAACATATCTGAACCTTTGTCTTAGCCTGGTCATTTCTATGACTGACTTTATGACTGAATTGTTGAGATAGTTTTTTTTCTTTTATGACATGGAAAAACTGAATGGTTTGATTCTTTAAACGTGAGGTTGTGATGAGGATGGTTGTCGCCTTTGAGCAAATCATACAGGTATTCACTAATACGCTATGACAAATGTAGAAGGACAATTTCAACATGCAGCTCTTTTTTCTCATTCTTTTTTTTTTATCGGACATAAGCATCTTCTGAAAAGAAAATTAAATCATTATCAGTAGGATATACAAGTGTCCCTGAAGTTTGGACATCCATCCATCCATCCATTTAGTACCGCTCACCAGCTCAGTGGCTTTGTGGTTAGAGTGTCCGCCCTGAGACTGGAAGGTTGTGAGTTCAAACACCGGCCGAGTCATACCAAAGACCATAAAAAAATGGGACCCGTTGCCTCCCTGCTTGGCACTCAGCATCAAGGGTTGGAATTGGGGGTTAAATCACCAAATGATTCCCGAGCGTGCCGCACGCTGCTGCTCACTGCTCCCCTCACCTCCCTGCAAAGGACACATTTCATATCTTTCTTGAAAATGGCCTTGCAAATATATATCAATATATCTCCTTCTTTGTGGGGCAACACTCACTTTGAAATGACAAGTGAGTATCCAGTCACAGTCTCGTTAACATCAGGTTACCTCAGGCCTGGGCAATTATTTTGACTCGGGGGCCACATTTAGAGAAAAAAATGTGTCTATCTATTTTTAGGAACACTAATACAAAACCTCACAATAATGTCTGATTGAATGCTTAAAACATTATGACAGACCGCCTTAAAAAACGTAATGGAATTTTAAATCTTTCTAGTAACGATACATTTGACAAAATATGAATGTCATACCCTCTTCAATCTACATATTTCACAATCAAGTGAAACGCAACAAAAATGCAACAAACAGTGAATATGAACGCGAAGGGTACAAAATAAACCCACCTACAATCTGATAAATCAGATACATCACTAAGCTTTAGAACTTTGTTGTGAAAATCTCCTTCCGCGTCTGTGGAAACGCTTCCCGCCCACACTGTTTGGTGCCTTGTCTGAGCTGCTGTGACGTAGATTACCATAGTAACTAATTAAATGACCATAGTAACTAATTAGATGACCATAGTAACTGGTATATAATCCATAAGCGCAGATTCCAACCATTGAAATACTTAGTATAGTTCAAGACTTGTGGTCGTTAGAAAACATCACTGCACATCATAATGGCAGCTACACTTTCCATCTTAAACATCTAAAAAAATTATTTGGGAATGTCCGGCGGGCCAGATTGAAAAGCTTAACGGGCCGCATGTGGCCCCCGGGCCTTAATTTGCCCAGGTCTGGGTTACCTAGATAGGTTACTGTCAACAACTTGTGATCTGATTGGCTATCGCAACTGTCTATCAACTCTATGTTTTCTCAAATTCATCCGCTAACGGTCCCGGTGAATATCCAATCACAGGACACGTAAATGTCACGTTCAACCTTAGGCCAGCTAGAAGGCCTTACTGACAACAACTTGTGATCTGATTGGCTATCGTAGTTATCTATCAACTGTATGTGTCCGTTCACTTACAGTGCACGGATGCCTGCTTTGTTCATTCTGAAGGCCCCGGGCAGATTTGGTACAGCATGGCAACATAAGCTAGCTGAATTCTGATTGGATACAAACTCCAACCTAAAAACATCAGCATTGGAAAGAGCATAATATGACATGAAGAGAATATGAATACTTTTAGATATTTAGGGAAAGTAAATTATAAATTACTTTTGTCTTTAATTAGGATCATGATTTCTGTTTATGTTAGGCCTTTTGGGGTTGAGTGGTGTGCTGGAGCCTATACCAGCTGCATTCGGGCGGAAGGCAGTGTACCCAAGACTTTGTTATTCTGAGGTATGTGTACTAACCAGTGCACCACTGTGCTGGACACATAAGCTACAATGTATATATTCTACAATTATCATAAAAATATATTTAACATTTGTATTTTAATACAGGATTCACGGATATATTATAAATAGTGCTGTCAGACAATTACATGTGTGTATAGAATATGTGTATATTATATGTCCAAACTTGAAGGACACCCTGTAATATTTGATATAACATTAATGTACACTTTTTTTTTCAGATGGCTTAACATATGTTGACCTTTTCATTTTTCTGGACGCGAACCTCATTGGAAAAAGTTTTGGACAACACTGAATGATGGTTATATATACAGTATTTACAAGCCCAATGAACAGCAACTATATTGTCTTCATATTCATGCGGTTCAATATCATTCAACAGAAAGATGAGTAAGATTAATAAGACATGTATAAATGTTATGAATACAGGATATTTTTTGCATTCACCACTGACCTTAAAACGATGTACACCTAAGCGCCATTTTTATTTATGTATTTATTTTTTAATATTGTCAAGTGCCATACATCTACTGTATATACACTCATATAACTTATCTAACCAATATAGACAACCTCTATCTAAGGAAACGCATGTGACACGTCACACAGTCTTTGTATGTGACAGCTACATCATGTTTTTCGGTGGGTGTTTTTTTGATTTGGGTCCACACTATGTTACTTTTAAAAAAAATATCTGCAATAAAAAGGAGCCATATGACCAAATTTAAGGTGTCTAAATTTTGACATGAACGACAAGACTACAGGTTTTGAAAGATTCTGAGAAATATGTTCTGATGTGTCCATACTTTACATGTAAATAATAAATGGGTTATACTTGTATAGCGCTTTTCTACCTTCAAGGTACTCAAAGTGCTTTGACAGTATTTCCACATTCACCCATTCACACACTGATGGCGGGAGCTGCCATGCAAGGCGCTAACCAGCAGCCATCAGGAGCAAGGGGTGAACTGTCTTGCCCAAGGACACAACGGACGTGACTAGGATGGTAGAAGGTGGGGATTGAACCCCAGTAACCAACAACCCTCCGATTGCTGGCACGGCCACTCTACCAACTTCGCCACGCCGTCGGGGAAAAAAAGTACTTGATCCCCTGCTGATTTTGTAAGTCTACCCACCTTACAAAAAGTTACAAAAGCCAGTGTCATTAAAGGCCTACTGAAAGCCACTACTACCGACCACGCAGTCTGATAGTTTATATATCAATGATGAAATCTTAACATTGCAACACATGCCAATACGCCCTGGTTAGCTTACTAAAGTGCAATTTTAAATTTTGCGCGAAATATCCTGATGAAAACGTCTTGGTATGATGACGCCTGCGCGTGACGTCACGGATTGTAGAGGACATCTTGTGGCCAACTATTAAGTCGTCTGTTTTCATCGCAAAATTCCACAGTATTCTGGACATCTGTGTTGGTGAATCTTTTGCAATTTGTTCAATAAACAATGGACACAGCAAAGAAGAAAGCTGTTGGCTTCCAAACATTTGATCGCTTGCCCGTACGTGCGTGCCGCTATGTGCATGTCACGTACGTAACTTTGGGGACTTTGGGGAAATATATGTGCTGTATGAACTTTGGGGAGGTGAACGGTTCTTTGGGCTGTGGGATTGAGTGTGTTGTGCAGGTGTTTGAGTTGTATTGGCGGGTTATATGGACGGGAGGGGGGAGGTGTTTGTTATGCGGGATTAATTTGTGGCATATTAAATATAAGCCTGGTTGTGTTGTGGCTAAAAGAGTATATATGTGTCTTGTGTTTATTTACTGTTTTAGTCATTCCCAGCTGAATATCAGGTCCCACCCGCCTCTCACAGCATCTTCCCTATCTGAATGGCTCCCACTGCCCTCTAGTCCTTCACTCTCACTTTCCTCATCCACAAATCTTTCATCCTCGCTCAAATTAATGGGGAAATCGTCGCTTTCTCGGTCCGAATCGCTCTCGCTGCTGGTGGCCAGGATTGTAAACAATGTGCAGATGTGAGGAGCTCCACAACCTGTGACGTCACGCGCATATCGTCTGCTACTTCCGGTACAGGCAAGGCTTTTTTATCAGCGACCAAAAGTTGCGAACTTTATTGTCGATGTTTTCTACTAAATCCTTTCAGCAAAAATATGGCAATATCGCGAAATGATCAAGTATGACACATAGAATGGACCTGCTATCCCCATTTAAATAAGAAAATCGCATTTCAGTAGGCCTTTAAACAGTTCTGCAGTACCCGGAGGAGTTCAGGTCAACTGATTGTTTGGCCTTGGAGAAGTCAAACAATCAGTTTTTTATTCGTACTCCATGTCTGAGTGTGTGTGCTGGGTCAGGAGCGTTAATCCTGACCATAAAGGGTGTTTTTGTGTGTAAGTGACTGAAAAACAACAGATGCCGATCGTAGCTTAGATGTTTACATCAAGCTAAACATGTAGTCTCTTCTCACGGATAGGGCCATCACCTTTGCATACCAAGGTCCAATTTTATTGCCTTTTCTTCCACGAGAACTAATCCAATCAACACACAATTGTCAGTACTAAAGGGCCCTATGTTTTATGTGCCCGAACTGAAATACCTACTAGTTAACCTGGTGGTTTGCTTTCTCCAAGATGAATATAAACATTCACCATATGTAGAACATAATATGAGTTAATTAATTCACTTCAATAACATCAAATAAAAGTATAAATTGATTTGTATTTGATTGAGTGAATTATGTGTTTGATGCCAATACATAACATGTCTTAGTACTTTTTGTGTAGTTTGCCAGGGTAGTATACATCTCAAGATGGAAAAACATCTTTATTTTACAAACAATGAAGAAAAAACTGTCTTGAAAAAGGAGTAAAAGTGGGGTTTTGTTTGCATGGAGTTTGTGAAGACCTAGTGTGACCAACTAGCACACTTTTGGAATGCCTGATTCTAACGTTGATAAACATGTGAAAAAAATACTTCATTTTTGTGGTATCGTTGTCAAATTTGAAATGGGATTAGGTAAGAAGACAAGGTATGGCTCAAGTGGGGGTTTTAGTCCATATCACCAAATGTGTTATTTTTAAGGCACGTGTTTCTGAAATAAATAAGTACTTTTCTTATGTTCAATGTATTCAAACTCCTACATCTCCTGACAAAGGTATGGACTCAACAGACTTAGAGGAAGTCCATTCAGGTGTTAGAGAAAAGACATGACATTAAATTATTGTCATTTCAGATGTCAACTCTCTGGCTTCAGAAAACACTAAAAGAAATCAAGGATATAAAGTGTGGTAGTCAGTAACAGTTTCAGTTTTGGATCAATCAGAGTAAAATAATATAAATCAGTCAATTTTGAGGAACAGATAAAGGTATCATAAAAAAGTAAAAGCAAAAAAACACTAGAAAACACCACTGGTAGTTTGCTACACCATCTCAGGCTTGTACAGTTTGCAGTTTCTGAGACATAAACTTAACGAGTGACAAACTCATTGTCAATCCTCCAACTTTGGCTTTCTTACAGTTTGATCACAGACTGTGACTCTAGTTTCCGCCCCGATGGTTTCTTTGGTTTACCAAAATGCTTGATTTTACAGCCTTCTCATGTTGTTTGTACTTGGTCCAGATTTTAGTCACATCTTTTGCAACATTGCGTGATGATTTACCTTCAAACTGAAGTTTTATAATCAATTGACATCTCTCATGTTGGAGTCATGATTCATGTCAATCCATCTGGTGCAACAGCTCTCCAAGGTGTGAACACTCATTTTTAACTGTAGACTAATGAACAGATTTAATCTGATGCAGGTGGTGTTGCTTTGAAAATGAAAATGTACATGGTGATTTGAGTGGTTCTATTTTTTTTTTTTTACTCTGCTTGATCTCAACAATTAACTGGCACTGAAGCCAGAATGTTGCCATTTAAAATGATTTGTTATGTGTGATGTCTGTTAGCTGCATTTTTTTCTACAAAATTAAACAACTGAATTACCATCCACCATGTTTGCTGATTCCATATTTTCTCAGGGCTTGTTTTTGTCAGTGTTACTAGCGCCAAGAAACATTCTCACTCAGAGGGAGATTTTTTTTGATTAGTTTACAAAACCATGCCTCTAATCCAGACGGTTCAATGACAGTTTTGCATTTATTGTAGGTATGAGTATGGGTATGACTACCACATATAGCCACAGCCCAGGCTCACCACCTCTCCCCTGCAGCACCCCCAGAGTAGAACAAGCACAGGACCTCTCAAGGAGTTCCTGGACCTCTTTACCCTCCAGGAGGGTGACGTTCCATGTCCCAGAAAACGGATTTGGCTGATGAATACCAGGTCACCTAGGCGCCCACCCTTGACTGCCACCTAACAGATGATGTCCCGTATAATTGTATTAACTTCAGTTGTGTGTGTTTATATATTTATATATTTATTTATATATATATATATATACAGTACATATATATATATATATATTATATCCATATATATATATAGCCGAGGTTACTGTGGTTTATCCGTTAGAAAGTGCTAAAAACTCGGGGTAGAGCGGAATATTTGTTAGGTCAGGAAAAAACACGGAGGCTATTTCATCCCCTATTTCAATCCCTGCTCTTCGAGGGATTTTTCAGGGGAATCCCCCGAAGAGCAGGGAAACCTGTAGGGATGAAATAGCCTCTGTTTTTTCCTAACCTAATGAATATATATATATATATATATATATATATAAATAAATGATAAATGGGTTGTACTTGTATAGCGCTTTTCTACCTTCAAGGTACTCAAAGCGCTTTGACACTACTTCCACATTTACCCATTCACACACACATTCACACACTGATGGAGGGAGCTGCCATGCAAGGCGCTAACCAGCACCCATCAGGAGCAAGGGTGAAGTGTCTTGCTCAGGACACAACGGACATGACGAGGTTGGTACTAGGTGGGGATTGAACCAGGGACCCTCGGGTTGCGCACGGCCACTCTCCCACTGCGCCACGCCGTCCCCATATATATATATATATATATATATATATATATATATATATATATATATATATATATATATATATATATATATATATATATATATATATATATATATATATATATATATATATATATATATATATATGTATATATATATATATATATATATATATATATATATATATTGATGGCTATAAAAAGTGTCCTGTTAAGGGACATTTAACCAAATAACAGTAAACATGTACAATAAAGAGTTAAAAGTTAGATAATCAAATTGGCTACTCATATGTCATGTCCAGTAACTTAATCCCACAGTTTGCAAACAATAAAACAGTAATATGAAAAAAAATACAGTATTTGTGACTATAAATGTAGAGGAAAATTGAACAAAAATAGCATTTTAGTATCAATCCAATACTGATACTACCCACGGTAGCATGAAATACATGTTTCTTAAGTGTTACTGTTGTCTCAGCCTGTATGTTGTTCTTTTTGTGGGGTCTTTTTTCAGGAGACTAACACACAAACCTGGCCCATTAAGAGTTTATTCAAGTAGAAAACCTATGATCATGAATATTCATACCTGACAGCGACTCGATATGTCCACTTAGATGAATGGGCCTGCCGCCAAAGACTGTGATGGCTGACGGCTGGTTTTGAAAGATGCTGTTGAACCAGTATATGGTTGAATTTTTTTCAGTTAATAACTGATTATTAGTTCATGATTAAACTAATTAGTAGGGATGTCCGATAATGGCTTTTTGCCGATATCCGATATTCCGATATTGTCCAACGCTTTAATTACCGATACCGATATCAACCGATATATACAGTCGTGGAATTAACACATTATTATGCCTAATTTGGACAACCAGGTATGGTGAAGATGAGGTACTTTTAAAAAATTCATAAAATAAAATAAGATAAATAAATTAAAAACATTTTCTTGAATAAAAAAGAAAGTAAAACAATATAAAACAGTTACATAGAAACTAGTAATTAATGACAATTAGTAAAATTAACCGTTAAAGGTTAGTACTATTAGTGGACCAATCATGTGTGCTTACGGACTGTATCCCTTGCAGACTGTATTGATATATATTGATATATAATGTAGGAACCAGAATATTAATAACAGAAAGAAACAACCCTTTTGTGTGAATGAGTGTGAATGAGTGTAAATGGGGGAGGAAGGTTTTTTGGGTCGGTGCACTAATTGTAAGTGTATCTTGTGTTTTTTATGTTGATTTAATTCAAAAAAAACAAAAAAAAACATACCGATTATAAAAAAAACGATACCGATAATTTCCGATATTACATGTTAACGCATTTATCGGCCAATAATATGGGCAGGCGGATATTATCGGACATCTCTACTAATTAGCCTACAATAATTTCATGTATTGTGTTAAGCTCAGGCTCTTTACCTGCCAAAACTGCAGTTTTGACCAAAAAACTGTAATTTCCTGACTACTGATTGTGATCACAGCTACAGGACTGCTAGCTGACATATTGGACTTCAACTCTGCCCAGCGGGAGGCACAGATTCGCTAAAGTAAGCGAATAGAAAGTGACGAAAAGCCGGGAGCTAACTAGCTAAATGCTAGCTCAACGCCGTTGCATAGCAACCAAAAGCTAAACAACAAAACCGAAGGAGTTTGACATACTTTAAACGCTTCTGACCACACAAGTGATTTACAAGAAAGGCTGACACACAAAAAAAGAAGCTAACAATACCAACGGCTTCACTTAGCAGCCAAGCAACCATGAGCACGACAAGCGGCCGTCAACGTGGCGATACACCGTTACCAGAGGTAGAACCGGACTTAAAAAAAGAGTTAGTAGGAACTCTACAAAACAGTATAAATAAGACACAAAGCAATGTCGACAATCTCCAGTAACAGATGATCAACGGTGTACAAAAAGATGTTGCAGATATCCAACAATAGATTATCAAACACAGAAAAGAATATCATAATAATGTGATGGAATTTAGGAAGTTCAGAAAAGAATTTAAGATTATCTGTGAAGACAACAGAGCATTAAAACGGGAGGTGGAGAACCTGAAAGGGGAGAATGCAACACTGCGCCGACAGTCGAATGCCAAGCAGTAAGACAACAGCCATCGGCACAACGTCAGTGTTGTGGAGAACATTCAAATGGAGATAGCAGCAGTGCGCCAACAGTTGCATGCCATGCAACAAGATAACACTGATTTCAAGAACTTCAGAGAGGAGATGGCTGCATTGAGACAACAGCTCAATGCCAGAACACACGATATCACCAATCTGGGGAATATCAGTGTTTTGGAAAACATCAAAGAGGAAGTGGATCAGTTTAAACGACAGAATGACATCATCATTGGAGGGCTACGCACATACTTGCCAACCCTCCCAAATTTTCCGGGAGACTCCCGAAATTCAGCGCCTCTCCCGAAAACCTCCCGGAACAAGTATTCTCCTGAAAATCTCCCGATTTTCAGCCGTAGCTGGAAGCCACGCCCACTCCAGCTCCATGCGGACCTGAGTGAGGACAGCCTTTTTTCATGACGGGAGGACAACAGGGTGACAAGAACTAAATCATCCAGACTAGAGATAAATTGTATTATTATGTTTATCTTACCTAAAAATAAATATATTTATTATTTTTTTTAAAAACAACTAAATAAATGTTTACTATATTTTGCTAAAAACATCAAAATTAATTGTATTTTTATTTCTATTTTTTCGTGACTCCTTATTACATCCAGCCATAGAATTATACATTAAAATAAACATATTTGAAATAATTGATTTTAAATTATCATAATAATTCTTCTAAAATGACCATATTTAATTATTAAAATAATTGCTTGTTTATCAACAACTTTAGCATTTTATTCATTACATTTTGAAACCCTCAGAAGCCAAGTTATGTTACATTCCTTAATATTTATTTATGCAAGTTTGAAGTATCAATTATCTAAACACAGTTTGTTTGCATATTTTCAGGATGTAGATATCTTATATATATAAAATATATATATATATATATACCGTATTTTCCGCACTATAAGGCGCACCTAAAAACCACAAATTTTCTCAAAAGCTGACAGTGCGCCTTATAACCCGGTGCGCTTTATATATGGATTAATATTACGATTCATTTTCATAAAGTTTCGATCTCGCAACTTCGGTAAACAGCCGCCATCTTTTTTCCCGGTAGAACAGGAAGCGCTTCTTCTTCTACGCAAGCAACCGCCAAGGTAAGCACCCGCCCCCATAGAACAGGAAGCGCTTCTTCTTCTACTGTAAACTACCACCCGCCCCCGGAAGAAAAAGAAGCGCGCGGATATTTCGTTTCATTTCCTTTGTGTGTCTACATCTGTAAAGACCAGACTACAAAATGCACGTACGGTGAATATTCGCACCACAGGGAATGAGAAGTCGTCCTTCACTGTGGTTCTAGCTTGCCATGCTAATGGCCAGAAACTTCCTCCCATGGTGATATTCAAAAGGAAGACCTTGCCAAAAGAGACCTTTCCAGCCGGCGTCATCATAAAAGCTAACTCGAAGGGATGGATGGATGAAGAAAAGATGAGCGAGTGGTTAAGGGAAGTTTACGCGAAGAGGCCGGGTGGCTTTTTTCACACAGCTCCGTCCATGTTGATATACGACTCCATGCGCGCCCACATCACAGATGGTGTCAAAAAACAAGTGAAGCACACAAATACAACACTCGCCGTCATTCCGGGTGGATTAACCAAAGAACTCCAACCGCTGGATATTGGTGTCAACAGGGCATTCAAATCACGACTGCGAACGGCGTGGGAACAATGGATGACCGAAGGCGAACACACCTTCACTAAAACAGGCAGACAGCGCCGGACGACATACGCCAACATTTGCCAGTGGATCGTAAATGCCTGGGCAGATATTTCGGTCACAACTGTGGTCCGAGCTTTCCGGAAGGCAGGATTCACAGAACTACTGGACAACAACAGCGACACTGACTCCGATGACTTCGACGAGACGGAACCGGCCATTTTGGATCCCACGCTTGCGCAACTTTTCAATTCGGACACCGAAGACGAAGAATTCGAAGGATTTACGAATGAAGAATAACTTCAGAAGGTGAGCGCTATGTTTATTTTGTGTGTTGTGACATTAACGTTCGAGCAACATTATGTTGCTATTGCTCTACACCATTTTGAATTTTACTATGTTTGTGATTGCACATTTGCGTACATTTTGGGACAGAGTTGTTAGAACGCTGGTTTTCAATATATTATTAAAGTTTGACTGAACTATCTGACTGTTTTTTTGACATTCCCTTTAGCGCAGCGTAGGCGCGGCTTATAATCCGGGGCGGCTTATTGGTGGACAAAGTTATGAAATATGCAATTCATTGAAGGTGCGGCTAATAATCCGGTGCGCCTTATAGTGCGGAAAATACGGTGTATATATATATATATATATGTATGAAATACTTGACTTGGTGAATTGTAGCTGTCAATATACTCCTCCCCTCTTAACCACGCCCCCAACCACGCCCCGCCCCGCCCACGCCCCCCCACCTCCCGAAATCGGAGGTCTCAAGGTTGGCAAGTATGGCTACGCATCAATCCTGGATACTATGTAGTATGCAAGAGCAGTTGATGACAGAGGAGAACCAAATAACATGGACGCTGCTTCAACGGAGCAACAGGTGGTCAACTTTCTGCAATCAAAATGAATTGATGTCGATATTAACAACATTGATTTGTGCATTTTTACTGAATCGAAAAGGCAACAACACCACGCCAGTCACCATTGTTAAGCTCGCCGACAGGAAATCCAAAATGGCATTGCTGACACAGGGAAAAAGAGCTGAAGGGAACAAATGCGTACATGAACGAGCATCTCACTAAACACAACGCTGATATCGCCAAGAAAGCACGCGACTTGAGGAAACTTCAGGGAAGTTGGACAACTGCAGAATTTACATACAGCTGAATGGAGGTCCACAAGTAAGAGTCCAAATTGTCAAAGACATCAAGGATTTGGGCGAATATCAGAACTCCCAGCAACTACAACGACAACGATAATGGAGTCTGACGGAAAACAAACATTGCCATTCGACTACCAAATTACAACGCTCCAAGGGATTACCGAACAAGAAGATCTTTACTCAGTTGCACATTCATCTACACTTACAGACATTCATAGAGAAACGCAAATGATTGGAGAGCAGGAATGTATGGAACTGAAAACCTTCAGCAGCATAGATCATAACAGTCCGGAATTAGATAAGGACATAGATCCAGATATTTTTATTTTTTTAATTTTATTACACAGACGAACAATATAACGGAAACATTAAAATAGACAACAAACTGTCAATTAATCATTTAAACAACAGAAGTTTGTACGCAAACTACAACGACGTGAAGCATTTTTTGGAACAATTCAATGAACCCTTCAAAGTTATCGCTATCTCAGAAACATGGATGGATGCTACAAAAGGAATAGATTTTGACCTGGAAGGATATTAACTAAATTATATCAACAGAACCAACAAGAACAGAAGGGGAGTAGCTGTGTGTGTATGTGATGAAGGACCTAAACTACAAAGTGATAAAAAAATAAGTCATTAGCTATTAATAATATCTTAGAATGTACAACCATTGAAATATGTCATGGAAAATGAAAAAACATACTGATCAGTTGAATATATAGAACACCTAAGTCAAGCATTGATACAATAATTTCAAACAGGCAAATTCCCAGATAAAATGAAAATAGCAAAAGTTGTACAAATTTATAAGACTGGTGACAAACACCAGTTTACAAACTACAGACCTGTTTCTCTACTTCCACAATTTTCTAAAATTATTGAAACACTGTTTAATGACAGATTGGACTAATTATTTAACTAATTTATTTTATTCGTTATTTGTATATGCAATTGTCTTAATATTAATGATGTACATTATGTGCCCCTCAATCTGTATATCCCATCTTTACAGCAGCATTACAAGTTAGAGGGAACAGTTTGTGACTTGCTGTTTTTTTCTGGTTAAATTACATTTTCGGATCTTTTAAACAAGCCACTGATTGTCTCTGTGTGCAAAGTAGTGTATAAAGTGTGAAAAACTAAACCACACTTTTTTCGCAGTGAATGCACTACTGCACTAATTTGCAACAATAGTGAAATAGAGAACATTTTTATACTCCGGCAAGAAGCACATCCAAATCATTGTCGGTGACATTTTGCCGTCTTGCTTATTAGCTTTGTGTTTTCTGACTATGCGAGTGTGAAATTTCAGGCACATGGCTCAGGATGTGGTTGGCAACTCCAACATCTGACTCAACTCCACGTTGATTGGGATGTTAAAAATAAATGAGCTTGAATTAAATCTAGATATATATATATATATATATATATATATATATATATATATATATATCCAGTGGAACCTCAATTTACAAACTTAATTGGTTCATGAACAGGGTTAGTAAATCCAAAAGTGTGCATAGTGCAGCAAAATTCTCCATAAGAAACAACGTACTTATGAATAAAAGTTTCCAGCCTCAACAGAAGTCTCTGTTAGTGAAGGTTTTTTGTATATGTTGAACACAACCGTCACCCCACCGCTCGGTAGCAGACCATGTCGAGCAGATGTAGGGGAGGATGAAGAAGGTGTGGCCTCTGGTGCGACAACACATGGACAAGGCTCAGGCCGAGCAGGCTCGCACCTACAATCGAGGAACACAGATTCGGGAGCTCCAACCAGGTGAGAGGATCCTGGTGTTGATTCCTACACGAGTGTAAGTTCCTGGCCAAGTGGCAGGGGCCGTATGAGGTTGTGGAGAAGTTGCGTCCTGTCAATTACAAGGTGAGATGGCCAGGCCGGCGAAAAGGCGATCAGATATATCATATGAATCAGCTGAAGAGATGGCATGCTTTGGAAACAACCCCTGTTCCTGCCCTGTTAACGACCCTCTCTCCACAGACAGAACCACCAGTAGTCATAGGGACCGAATTGTCTCCCACACAGGCACAGGACTTAAAGAAGCTTATAGGTCGAAGCAGAGACGTTTTTTTCAGAGCTGCCTGGCTGCACCCATGCGATCGCCCACAACATCTACACCAAGACAGGTGTGGTAATCAGGCAGCGACTATATCTCATACCGGAGGCCTGTCGAAAGGCGGTACAGGAGGAAGTGAGGAAAATGTTGGAGAGTCCCATAGCCCCTGGTCGAGCCCCATCGTTATCGTCCCAAAACCAGATGGCACTCTTAGATTTTGCAATGATTTCAGGAAACTAAACAAGGTCTCCCTGTTCGACGCCTACACGATGCCAAGAGTAGATGAGCTGATCGAACGACTAGGCCCAGCACGCTTTATCAGCACACTCGATCTCACGAAGGAATATTAGTAGGTTCCTCTGACACCAAGAGTGAAGACGAGAGAAGAACACACTACAATAATGGTAAATGGGTTATACTTGTATAGCACTTTTCTACCTTTTTAAGGAACTCAAAGCGCTTTGACACTATTTCCACATTCACCCATTCACACACATATTCACACAATGATGGCGGGAGCTGCCATGCAAGGCGCTAACCACGACCCATCAGGAGCAAGGGTGAAGTGTCTTGCTCAAGGACACAACGGACGTGACTAGGATGGTAGAAGGTTGGGATTGAACCAGATTGCTGGCACAGCCACTCTCCCAACTTCCACACGCCGTCCCCATAATACTCGTATGTAGAAGCACAGTGCAATCCATAAAGCGGTGCGGCTTCATAGCTTACCAAAGTCGTACTAAAACATTTTGATAGATTTTTGAGCGCCGTGTGGAATGTTTTATACAATGGAACATAAAAAATGTTGGTGTTGTCATATTGCCATCATAGTGCAGTCTACACGTATATCTTATGTTTGACTGCCATCTACTGGTCACACTTATCATTACACCATGTACCAAATAAAATAGCTTCGAGGTCGGTAAGCACAACCAAAATGATTCCGTACATTGGGCGCACCGGGTTAAAAGGCGCACTGTTGAGTTTTGAGGGGGTAAAAAAGATTTTAAGTGCGCCTTATAGTCCGGAAAACACAGTACAACGAAACTTCACTTGACTACACCACCATTTATAGTTGTATTAGAGTTTCCAATCCGTTGTTAGCAATTAGCATTATTTTAGTCTTAAGTTTGATGATAGCGCCATGGCAAGTCAGGGAAAGTGTTAGTTACATACATTGGTTATGTAGTGCTTGACCCTACAGCATGCCTATCTTTGTCATGGACAGGCTCCAAACCTGACAGCAGCTTTTATTTTTGACTGTGCCGTTTAAATCGAAGACTTGTTGAAGACAAAGTACAAAGTAAAATGCATGCAAAATCTGTTGTCATTTATGTATTTATTATCAATGCTTATTTACATGGATAAGCCTTTCATTCCTGATTTGTACATCATCTGTTTATATTTAGTTTAGAGTGGTGTTGTAATAACGGTGCAGTGCTGAAGTGTACTAAAGGTAGCAACAATGTCTCATTTGTAGCTTCAACGTCTACAATAAATCTGAAATATGATCCATCTTGACTGAGCCTAGAGTTTCTCACCCTCCAGTGAGCTCCATCTTGCCAATATAGCAACATTGTCCATGAGGACTTGCTCAGCTGTCATTTCACGCCCAATCTCCACATTTAATTTGTAAGTGCCCCGGGAAAGTGCAGGGTCATACAGTAAAATATTATCACTTTGCAAAACTGCATGTTCAGCAACTATCAATGGCCTCTGAAGCGCTCCCTGTTCAAAGTGATTTGATGGGTTTGTTTGCAGCACTGATAGATGAGGACAAGATTGATGTTGTGGCCTGCCCACGATCCATTACATCTCTTGCAATACAGTCCACACCAAGGGCCCTGACTGATGGCCCTGAAGAAGTCAGGGTCCACACATGATCAGCTCCAATTTGAGTTCAGGTGGCAGAGTGTTTATTTGTTCACTCAGGTCTCAAATGGCCTTGTTAGACAAATATAAGATATATATTACATCGACTTATATCCTGATTTAACTTTCATATGCTGTAAGTCTCGATATGACAGCTCTGGATTTTTTTAGTTTTACTTTAATAGAGGCACAAGTCGGGTTGGGAATTGGTAAGATTTTTCCGGTTCCAATTCCACTTTTGATTCGGTTCTTTATCAGTTTCACGTATCGATTTTTATTTGGATAAAAAGATAACAAAAAAGTGGATTAGAGCTAACATGGCCTTACAAAGCCACCAGCGAAGTCTTAAAAAGGCACATTGCATAGAAACACTTTTGAAAATGTTGTATATTTGTTGGTCATGCGATGGGTGATGAGCAAAGAATACGCCAACAAGAAATCGTTGAACAAAAAGCTTTATTTATTTCAGTGAGCCTCAGACTGGAACTGCAGATTCCAGGAGATAGAGTATGGGCTTGATCACTCCTCTGATGTCCTATCGGACCACAGTGACTAAATACCTCTTCCTGAAAACCCCCACTCTGTGTAACTAAATCTTTCCCTGCCATTATTCCTTTGATCAATTTGAGTCGGGTGACCTCCGATCCCTATCCTCTACTCCTACCTGTGGGGGCTTCCTACCAGATGTTGCTAATGTTTTTATTATCACTCCTAAAATCCAAACCTGCATTCTTGTAGGATTCCAATTTCCTGGGGGCAAGAGCCACCCCTCTCTGGAGAGTTTGTGCACTTTTGAAGCTATCTAAGGGCATATTTCCTTAGTAGAATAATCATCTAAAGGATTCTGTAACCAAATACAAACACATGCTAGCTCACAATCATATAAAAAAATGGTGCACGGTAAAATTCACTACATAAATAAATAAATAAATAAATAAATAAATAAATAAAACCGTCTGTACAATTTAACAAAAAGAAAACATATGTGGAAATTACACAAAAATGTAAGATTTTTAAAACTTTTAAGAATCTATGTCATCTACCTTGAACATATACGGTGCAACATCAACATGCCGTGCATGGCCGTAACTGCCATTGAGCACATCGAGGTGATTTCCTCTGTATTTTTTTAAGTGACAAAAAGAAGATTATCTGACTGAGGCAAAATGTACTTTGTGTAGGACATTGTGCGCGCTGTACTGTACCGCACCTGTAGAGCACCTTGCCATCATCTTCTCACAATATTTTATCTTTGGTCATGCACTGCCGGCTGCAACACCAGCAACGTAACACAATGACATCCACTTTTTACTATAAACATCATCCGATCCGAAATGTGCTGTCACCATAACATGTATATTAAATTATACTGACACGTTTTGCGTAAAGAAGCACAGCACATGTCAAATGTGAATTATTGAATGACAAGGCCCTTCATATGAACATTTATTCCAAACGTACTTGTGGCGTTACTGATAATAGTATGCGAACACATTTTCCTCTCGTGGCGCGTGTTATTAATACCCAGTTGCTAAACACAAGGTTGGTGGGGGGTTTGGTAGTAGCGAAGGTGTATATTGTAACGTCCCAGAAGAGTTAGTGCTGTAAGGGGTTCTGGGTATTTTTTCTGTTGTGTTTATGTTGTGTTACGGTGCGGATGTTCTCCCGAAATGTGTTTGTCATTCTTGTTTGGTGTGGGTTGACAGTGTGGCGCATATTTGTAACAGTGTTAAAGTTGTTTATACGGCCACCCTCAGTGTGACCTCGAATGGCTGTTGATCAAGTATGCATTGCATTCACTTATGTGTGTAAAAGCCGCATATATTAGGTGAATGGGCCGGCACGCTGTTTGTATGGAGGAAAAGCGGACGTGACGACAGGTTGTAGAGGACGCTAAAGGCAGTGTCTTTAAGGAAATCGGGAGAAATTTGGGAGTATGGTTGCCCCGGGAGATTTTCGGGAGGGGCACTGAAATTCGGCAGTCTCCCGGGAAAATCGGGAGGGTTGACCTGGAGCCATTACTGCCCGCCTACAAACTGGTCAGAATATGTCTCCTCATGCTCATATAAATGAAAAGGCAATCATTTCAATTTAACAGGTAATAGCGTTAACATATTTGCATACTAGCCAACCTTGAGACCTCCGAATTCAGGAGATGGGGGGTGGCGGCGGGGTTGACGGGGGAATGGTTGCCCCAGGAGATTTTTGGGAGGGGCACTGAAATTCGGGAGTCTCCCGGGAAAATCGGGAGGGTTGGCAAGTATGCATATTTGGCGGTATTAGTACCTGATGTATTTACGTCAGATGACACCTGTGTCAAAAACACTTTATTGAGGTTTCTACTATATTGTCTATGCAGCAACTTCATTTCATAATGTTATAAGTGCTGAATGACTTAAGGGGCTGATTTAAACAGAATGCACAGACGGCAGGCATAGCGCAGCTAAAATGTTAATTCATGACAAAAAACGAGGATTGCAGCATGGAGGTGCAAAGCGGGAACACTTGAAAGGTATAACACACAAAAGCCAACGATTCAGCACCGTCTTCTGGACGGAACTGGCTCGAGACGCATCCTGATTAGTGATTGAAAGAGGTGAGTCTCCTAATTACAAACTGGGGGCAGGTGCTCAAGCCGGATGTAAAATGGCTAAGAAACAAAGGCAGACAGGAAGTAGAACAACAAATAAAAACCCTGGTCAGGACATAATATAAAATACAGGAAACTAAAAATAATGGCCATTATGTAGCATCATGACACAACAGACTCAGTTTTTCCAACTGGAGAACAAAACTGCACTTTAAAATGTTCAATAGTCTGTTTACGTGTTAGTTTTGTTCCTGCGTTAAGTTTGTATCTCCGCCTTGTGCGCAACTTTTGTTTTGTTATTTTGATAGAGACTAAATCATGTCTTTACTTGCAAGCCTTGTCCAGTCAAGTCGATTTGCACCACGGGAAAACAATCCACGCAGCCAAATGCAAGATAGTCCACGTTGTGACACTCTCCTAACAGTCAACATGCTAAAAACTAGGCCTCTGTGTGCGTCCAGTGTACTGTACATATCCATTATTTATAACTACTATATGAACTTCCTATCCATAGTATTTTATTTTTGGATCAAATATACATATATATAAATATATATACATATACATATATATATATATATATATATATATATATATATATATATATATATATATATATATATATATATATATATATATATATGTATACATATATGTATATGTATATATACATATACATATATATATATATATATATATATATATATATATATATATATATATTTATATATATGTATATTTGATCCAAAAATAAAATACTATGGATAGGAAGTTCATATAGTAGTTATAAATAATGGATATGTACAGCGGGGGGGTGGCGGGGGGGCGACGGTCTTTGGAGGTAGCGGGGGTGTATATTGTAGCGTCAGGTTCCAGGTGTTGTGCCGGATAATGCACCCCGGTGTAGAATGCACCCCCTGACGGGAGTGTCATATCAACTAAAGCTCACACTTAAAGTTTCCACGTGCAAGATTGAATCTATTTGAAAAAGTTATAAAATAAAAAGCCAAAAGTGCAAAAACAATAATGTTCGTGTTGGAGGAGTTGTGAATGAATGAAATATGAAATCCGTGCTGCAGTCGCTGCTGGGCCACAACATTAGGTACACCTGCAGACTGCAGCACGGATTTCATATTTCATTCATTCAC
This sequence comes from Nerophis lumbriciformis, assembly GCF_033978685.3. Classification (NCBI taxonomy): domain Eukaryota; kingdom Metazoa; phylum Chordata; class Actinopteri; order Syngnathiformes; family Syngnathidae; genus Nerophis; species Nerophis lumbriciformis. Next base: position 24,440,818 of record NC_084581.2, read on the forward strand.
AACTCCTCCAACACGAACATTATTATTTTTGCACTTTTGGCTTTTTATTAAATAACCTTTTTAAATAGATTCAATCTTGCATGTGGAAACTTTAATTGTGGGCTTTAGTCGATATAACACTACCGTCAGGGGGTGCATTCTACGCCGGGGGTGCATTATCCGGCACAACACCTGGACGCTACAATATACACCCCCGCTACCTCCAAACCCCGCCACTAACGCCCCCCCCCTCCCACACACACACACACACATACACACACCTTGTAGCGTCCCGGAAGAGTTAGTGCAGCAAAGGGTTCTGGGTATTTGTTCTTTTGTGTTTATGTTGTGTTACTGTGCGGATGTTCTCCCAAAATGTGTTTGTCATTCTTCTTTGGTGTGGATTCACAGTGTGGCGTATATTTCTAACAATGTTAAAGTGTTTTTATACTGGCACCCTCAGTGTAACCTGTATCGCTGAAGATCAAGTATGCGTTGCATTCGCTTCTGTGTGCGTGCTAAAGCCACACATATTATGTAACTGAACCAGCTCTTGTTGGACTGGACAAAAAGGGGACGTTTTCGGGAGGGGCACTGAAATTTGGGAATCTCCCGGGAAGGTTGGCAAGTATGAGAATTAGCGGTGTACCGCTGTATATGATCGGCAGGCCAGAGTTTGACACCCATGACTTAGGCAAACATTTGTGAAAGAATGGGCCGCTCTCAGAGCGCAGTGATTTCCAGCGTGCAACTGTCATAGGATGCCACCTGTGCAACAAATCCAGTCGTAAAATGTCTTCGCTCCTAAATATTCCAAAGTCAACTGTGGGCTTTATTATAAGAACATGGAAGAGTTTGGGAACAACAGCAACTCAGCCACCAAGTGGTAGGCCACGTAAACTGACAGAGAGGGGTCAGCGGATGCTGTAGCACATGGTGCAAAGAGGTCGCCGACTTTCTGCAGTTGTCAGTTGATACAGAGCTACAAACTTCATGTGACCTTCCAAAGAGCTTCATGGAATGGGTTTCCATGGCCGAACAGCTGCATCTAAGCCATACATCACCAAATCCAATGCAAAGCGTCGGATACAGTGGTGTAAAGCACATCGCCACTGGACTCTAGAGCAGTGGAGACGCCTTCTCTGGAGTGATGAATCACACTTTTCCATCTGGCAATCTGATGGACCAGTCTGGGTTTGGAGGTTGCCAGGAGAACAGTGCATTTCGGACTGCATTGTGCCGAGTGTGAAATTTGGTGGAGGAGGAACTATGGTGTGGTGTTGTTTTTCAGGAGTTGGGCTTGGCCCCTTAGTTCCAGTGAAAAGAACTTTGAATGTTCCAGGATAGCAAAACATTTTGGACAATTCCATGCTCCCAACCTTGTGTGAACAGTTTGGAGCGGGCCCCTTCCTCTTCCAACATGACTGTGCACCAGTGCACAAAGCAAGCTCCATAAAGACAAAGATGACAGAGTCTGGTTTGGATGAACTTGACTGGCCTGCACAGAGTCCTGACCTGAACCCGATAGAACACCTTTGGGATGAATTAGAACGAAGACTGAGAGCCAGGCCTTCTCGACCAACATCAGTGTGTGACCTCACCAATGCGCTTTTGGAAGAATGGTGGAAAAGTCCTATAAACACACTCCGCAACCTTGTGGACAGCCTTCCCAGAAGAGTTGAAGCTATAATAGCTGCAAAAGGTGGACCGACATCATATTGAACCCTATGGGTTAGGAATGGGATGGCACTTCAAGTTCATATGGGAGTCAAATACTTCTGGCAATATAGTGTATATATGTATATTGTTTTTTTAATGATGACACTGCCATTCATGCCATTAATACCAGCAGATGGGCACACTAATTGATACAGATTTGACCATTAGAGTCAAAACGAGACTAATGTACTGTATAAAGGACATGTATTATTTTGTTTCAACTTCTAAATGATGTTAATAAAACTAAGTGAATGTGACATTTTGTGGCGTGAGCTAAATGACGATGAATTTGGCTGGAACAGACCTTAACTTTGATTGCTTGAGACTTTTATTAGTAGGTTGCACAGTGAAGTACATATTCCGTACAATTGACCACTAAATGGTAACACCCGATTAAGTTTTTCAACTTGTTTAAGTCGGGGTCCATTGATTCATGATACAGATATAACCTTGTTTCCTGTGGCTGAATGGAGAAAGCATTAAGCATATTTGAGATTGTCTTATTCAAATCACAGAGTATGATTGTATCTGGCCTCTTTAATCATGCAGCAGCCAGCAGCATGTGTGGATTATGGGATTTACAGCTGCCTCTCGGTCTCATTGTTTTGCAGGTGAAATAGGCCAGTGGTTTGGGACATCCAGGCTAAAGCTGATCATAGCCCAGAGTCAACCCAGCACCGCCGCAATATTTATGTTCTGTTTTTCTAGCTTCTGAACTTTACTGAATCGTCACGGACATTTACTCACTCACTCACTTGTAGTTTTAGGTTTTGATCACGGAATTCGGTTAATATTGTAGCAACCTGGGGGTTATTCGTACAAAAATATATCAATTTACAACAAAGAATAACTATTGTTGTTTTAGTCTGTGACAGAAACGAGTTAAAGTGCATACATTTGGCTGAAATTAAAAATAAAATAACCCTTATTTTAATCTACAAACATGTTTTGACCGACTTAAACCATTTGATTCAATAAATAATAACACATTCAAATTGATCAACAACATGTCTCAGGATCACAATATTTAAAACACTATGACCTACAAAGCAAAAATCAATGAAATAATTCTACAGATTTTTTTTTAGCAAAATGAGGAAGTCAGAACTAATGGCTACAATGAGCATGATACTGATAAAGCATATTCCCAACGCAGCCCCCCAGGCCGCGCCCCCATCCTCACCGGCCCACTATTTGAGAAGAATTGATGTAAACGTGCACATTTATTGAAGATTTGATAAAAGATTTTAGCCATCTCCCCAGTGCCATTACTTGACATGTAGCCCCATATCATCAATGACTGTGGAAATGTGCATGTTTTCTTCAGGCAGTCGTCTTCATAAATGTAATCGGAACGGCACCAAACAAAAGTTACATCATCATCTCTTTGCCTAATGCAGATTTGCAAATCATTACTGAATATGACTGTAGAGGTCTTGCTCTACCGGGTTCTCTGGACCACCCAAGATGGCCATTACAGCCGTGTCCATCTTTGCATACAATGATTTATTTTTCAATAATTGGTGCTTTTCAGCCATGTGTCAGTTTCTCCACCATCAACCACCTTTCTCCTTCCTGACCGCTGCCTTTTACAGAGCGGCAGGTCATCAGACAACCACTCACAGCCGTGTCATCTACGCACCTGTCGCTAATCTCGAAGCAGGTCCTGACACGCCCCACTTCTCCGCAGGCCCGCAGGCCACGCCCCACCACAATGACTTTCATCCAGTCATCCACAGGCCAAGATTGCATTTCCTGGGCCCATTGGACCGCTACTGATCGAGCGGCACACCCCTGGTCCCTATCCATCCCTCCATTTTCTACCGCTTGTCCCTATTGGCCTATTGTGGTCGCGGAGGGTGCTGGAGCCTATCTCAGCTGCATTTGGGCGGAAGGCGGGGTACACCCTGGACAAGTTGCCACCTCATCACAGGGCCAACACAGATAGACAGACAACATTCACACACTAGGGCCAATTCAGTGTTGCCAATCAACCTATCCCCAGGTGCATGTCTTTGGAGGTGGGAGGAAGCCGGAGTACCCGGAGGGAACCCATGCAGTCACGAGGAGAAAATGAAAACTCCACACAGAAAGATCCCGAGCCCAGGATCGAACCCAGGACCTTTGTAATGTGAGGCACACGCACTAGCCCCTGTTCCAACATGCTTGTCCCTATTACTGCCCTGTTTTTGAGTATTTTGCACATTTGTTCAGAGGTTTGTTAAGGTGTTTTGGTTTTTGAAAACTAAAACATGTTGTTGACCCCTCAGTCATGAAATTACTTTTGCATTGCGTTTTTATCACAAGACAAAATATGGAGCAAATGCATGAAATCAAGCTATTCAAAACTCCATACTGATCATTCCTGACAGCTAAGTACAAAAACAGACTGAGACGTCAAGACCATTATCAGCCTGGAAGCATTTAAACAAGGAGGGGAGAGTACCAGGTGCCCAGTTTTGCTCTTTGTTTGCACGGGACATTTCTGAGGTCAGGCTTTAAAACCAAACAAACAAGCACAAGAGAAAAAGACAAAAACATAAGTTCCAAAACTACTAACTATAACGGAGCACACAGTTGTCTCTCGTTTACTGCAGTTGGTTGACCGCGGAAAATGAATTTCTTCATAGTGGGAATCATTCATTATAATTAGAATATTTCCATAGAGCATAAAAACCTACACCACCTTAAAGTGGTACCGCACTTTTTGGGGGGAATTTTGCCCATTTTGACAATCCCTATGTAAGACAAATGATACTGATAAAGCATATTCCCACCACAGCCCCCCAACCTGTTTACGCCAGGTTATATTTTGTTTTCTGTTGGTTGTTGTTCTCATAGGTTTTGAGTTTAGTTATGTTTTAGCGCTCGTTGCCATCCTTTGTTTACTTACTGTTGCTTGGACCATTTGAGCAAACACAGATCTGTTTCTATTTTATGATAAGTGTCGCCACCTGCTGCCGCCTAACCATCTACCTTATTCATACCTACTAGTGTAGTCCCTATACTAATATTTTGGTACTGGTACCGGTACCAAAATATATTTTGATACTTTTCTGTACTTTTCGATACTTTTCTAAATAAAGGGCACCACAAAAAATGGCATTATTGGCTTTATTTTTAACAAAAAATCTTACGGTACATTAAACTTATGTTTCTTATTGCAAGTTTGTCCTTAAATAAAATAGTGAACATACAAGACAACTTGTCTTTTAGTAGAAAGCAAGCAAACAAAGGCTTCTAATTAGTCTGCTGATGTATGCAGTACCATATTGTGTCATTTTCTATTCTATTATTTTGTCAAAATTATTAAGGACATATGGTAGAAAATTAATTATTAATCTACTTGTTCATTTACTGTTAATATCTTCTTACTTTCTCTTTTAACATGTTCTATCTACACTACTGTTATAATGTAATAATCACTTATTCTTCTGATACCACAAATTTAGGCATCAATCCGATACCAAGTAGTTACAGGATCATACATTGGTCATATTCAAAGTCCTCATGTGTCCAGGGACATATTTCCTTAGTTTATACACATAATATACATTTAAAAAATAAAAAATAAAAAGATTTTGTGATGCTAATGTGTAATCATAGTAGTATCGACGCGATACGCTCTTGTACTTGGTATCATTATAATGAATGTCAAGTGTAGATCCACCCATGGCGTTTGTTTACATTGTGACGCCGGTGAGCTACGGTGTGTAGTGAAACATGTTTAGCTATTCCTCGTCCTGCAGGGATGATACTTGTGAGAAACTTACTGTATTTGTCGCCATGGAGGCGAGGATTACTGATTTAGAAGTAACTAAAACACTGCAGACTGCGGATGGACTTTAGCTTCTAGCTAGCTAGCCATGTCTTAAAGCACCTCTTCCTGAGGGCGTTTCAGTGTTGTAACTTCACCATTTTGTGCGCTGCCGAACAAGCTCCTCCCTTGTAAACCAGCAATGACACAACGTGACAACGACGGGATGGACCAGTACTTTTTAAAGGCGGTATAGTACCGAATATGATTCATTAGTATTGCGGTACTATACTAATACCAGTATACTGTACAACCCTAATACCTACCTACCCATTGACTCTTTCTGGGAGTCTTGTTTGCTACAAGCAACATCTTATGTTTGGCTCTACGTTACGCCCTAGGTTCCTATTTCGTTTTCCTTGCTTTTTCATGCTATGCTAAGTTAAAGCTAGCCTTGAGCATCTGGTATGTTCCCAGCAGTATGCTGGTTTGAATTGTGTCTTTTGCAAGTGGATTAAATCATCATCTTGGAAACACGACCTTCACTACCATGTCACCCGAACAAAACAGAATGCTGCCAGCAACAAGTGTTTACGCAGCAAGTGACACGGAGAAGAACCTCTTTCCTGAGGTATTTGACAAAGGGACTTGGCGGGTGGGCAGCACGGTGGTACAGGGGTGAGTTCAATCCCTGGCTCGGGATCTTTATGTGTGGAGTTTGCATGTTCTCCCCATGACTGCGTGGGTTCGCTCCGGGTACTCCGGCTTCCTCCCACCTCCAAAGACATGCACCTGGGGATAAGTTGATTGGCAACACTAAATGTGCCCTAGTGAGTGAATGTGAGTGTGAATGTTGTCTGTCTATCTGTGTTGGCCCTGTGATGAGGTGGCGACTTGTCCAGGGTGTACCCCGCCTCCCGCCCGAATGCAGCTGAGATAGGCTCCAGCAAGAAAATGGATGGATGGATGGGACGGTGGTGGTGGAGGGTCTTCGCCACACACCGAAGGACAATGAGATGTTAATGTTGGGACCAACTGACTCTGTTTGGCTGGGTGACAACGCCACACTGCTGTCACCACCAAATATCCCCACCGGTTCCAAGCATTTCCCAGACAGCCTCTTCTTCGCGCAACCTCTGTTTGGTAATACCATTGCTCATTTTGCCGAGCATTTCACGCCGCCATGACGTCACGCCCCAGGTGCGCTCTGTTGACGTCAAGCCACAGACGCGCCCGGATGAGAAGAAGAAATACAAACTACGAACATGAAAAAACAAACACTTACTGTACAATGTCTGCTTTCACTGGGATGACGACGGATGAAATGTTCATATCTTCCTGTTTGGATGAATAATTAATCATAATTAATCACCAAGAGCTAAAAAAAAAAAAAAAAGTTGTCACAAATAAAAGTCATTTTGTGTCTCTCTCCAGTCTCTATGTCTAAGTTGAATGTGAAAGTTGACCAACTTCTCGCTTTATGGCCACAACCTTCTACTATCCAGGTGAGAGGCATGATTTATGATCTCGAACAGTGGTTCCTAACCTGGGTTCGATCGAACCCTTGGGGTTCGGTGGGTCGGCCTCAGGGGTTCGGCGGAGGTCAAGACACACCCGACTCATCGTGTAAATAAAAACTTCTCCCCATCCGCGTATTATGGATACGGCAACAGCAGAAGTCACACTGATTTGCAGGTGTGTAGTTTGTTGTGAGTTTATGCACTGTGTTGGTTTTGTTCTTTAAACAAGGTGATGTTCATGCACGGTTCATTTTGTGCACCAGTAAAAAAACATGGTAACACTTTAGTATGGGGAACATCCATCCATCCATCCATCCATCTTCTTCCGCTTATCCGAGGTCGGGTCGCGGGGGCAGCAGCCCAAGCAGGGAAGCCCAGACTTCCCTCTCCCCAGCCACTTCGTCCAGCTCCTCCCGGGGATCCCGAGGCGTTCCCAGGCCAGCCGGGAGACATAGTCTTCCCAACGTGTCCTGGGTCTTCCCCGTGGCCTCCTACCGGTCGGACGTGCCCTAAACACCTCCCGAGGGAGGCGATCGGGTGGCATCCTGACCAGATGCCCGAACCACCTCATCTGGCTCCTCTCGATGTGGAGGAGCAGCGGCTTTACTTTGAGCTCCCCCCGGATGGCAGAGCTTCTCACCCTATCTCTAAGGGAGAGCCCCGCCACCCGGCGGAGGAAACTCATTTCGGCCGCTTGTACCCGTGATCTTGTCCTTTCGGTCATAACCCAAAGCTCATGACCATAGGTGAGGATGGGAACGTAGATCGACCGGTAAATTGAGAGCTTTGCCTTCCGGCTCAGCTCCTTCTTCACCACAACGGATCGATACAACGTCCGCATTACTGAAGATGCCGCACCGATCCGCCTGTCGATCTCACGATCCACTCTTCCCTCACTCGTGAACAAGACTCCGAGGTACTTGAACTCCTCCACTTGGGGCAGGGTCTCCTCCCCAACCCGAAGATGGCATTCCACCCTTTTCCGGGCGAGAACCATGGACTCGGACTTGGAGGTGCTGATTCTTATCCCAGTCGCTTCACACTCGGCTGCGAACCGATCCAGCGAGAGCTGAAGATCCTGGCCAGATGAAGCCATCAGGACCACATCATCTGCAAAAAGCAGAGACCTAATCCTGCAGCCACCAAACCAGATACCCTCAACGCCTTGACTGCGCCTAGAAATTCTGTCCATAAAAGTTATGAACAGAATCGGTGACAAAGGGCAGCCTTGGCGGAGTCCAACCCTCACTGGAAACGTGTCCGACTTACTGCCGGCAATGCGGACCAAGCTCTGACACTGATCATACAGGGAGCGGACCGCCAAAATCAGACAGTCCGATACCCCATACTCTCTGAGCACTCCCCACAGGACTTCCCGAGGGACACGGTCGAATGCCTTCTCCAAGTCCACAAAACACATGTAGACTGGTTGGGCAAACTCCCATGCACCCTCAAGGACCCTGCCGAGAGTATAGAGCTGGTCCACAGTTCCACGACCAGGACGAAAACCACACTGTTCCTCCTGAATCCGAGGTTCGACTATCCGGCGTAGCCTCCTCTCCAGTACACCTGAATAGACCTTACCGGGAAGGCTGAGGAGTGTGATCCCACGATAGTTAGAACACACCCTCCGGTTCCCCTTCTTAAAGAGAGGCACCACCACCCCGGTCTGCCAATCCAGAGGTACCGCCCCCGATGTCCACGCGATGCTGCAGAGTCTTGTCAACCAAGACAGCCCCACAGCATCCAGAGCCTTAAGGAACTCCGGGCGGATCTCATCCACCCCCGGGGCCTTGCCACCGAGGAGCTTTTTAACTACCTCAGCAACCTCAGCCCCAGAAATAGAAGAGCCCACCACAGATTCCCCAGGCACTGCTTCCTCATAGGAAGACGTGTTGGTGGGATTGAGGAGGTTTTCGAAGTATTCCCTCCACCGATCCACAACATCCGCAGTCGAGGTCAGCAGAACACCATCCTCACCATACACGGTGTTGATAGTGCACTGCTTCCCCTTCCTGAGGCGGCGGATGGTGGTCCAGAATCGCTTCGAAGCCGTTCGGAAGTCGTTTTCCATGGCTTCCCTGAACTCCTCCCATGTCCGAGTTTTTGCCTCCGCAACCGCTGAAGCCGCACACCGCTTGGCCTGTCGGTACCTGTCCGCTGCCTCAGGAGTCCTATGAGCCAAAAGAACCCGATAGGACTCCTTCTTCAGCTTGACGGCATCCCTCACCGCCGGGGTCCACCAACGGGTTCTATGATTACCGCCACGACAGGCACCAACTACCTTGCGGCCACAGCTCCAATCAGCTGCCTCGACAATAGAGGTGCGGAACATGGTCCACTCGGACTCAATGTCCAGCACCTCCCTCGTGACATGTTCAAAGTTCTTCCGGAGGTGGGAATTGAAACTCTCTCTGACAGGAGACTCTGCCAGACGTTCCCAGCAAACCCTCACAATGCGTTTGGGCCTGCCAGGTCTGTCCGGCATCCTCCCCCACCATCGCAGCCAACTCACCACCAGGTGGTGATCGGTTGAAAGCTCCGCCCCTCTCTTCACCCGAGTGTCCAAAACATGAGGCCGCAAATCCGATGACACAACTACAAAGTCGATCATGGAACTGCGGCCTAGGGTGTCCTGGTGCCAAGTGCACATATGGACACCCTTATGTTCGAACATGGTGTTCATTATGGACAATCTGTGACGGGCACAAAAGTCCAATAACAGAACACCACTCGGGTTCAGATCCGGGCGGCCATTCTTCCCAATCACGCCTCTCCAGGTTTCACTGTCGCTGCCAACATGAGCATTGAAGTCCCCCAGCAGAACGAGGGAATCACCCGGGGGAGCACTCTCAAGTACTCCCTCGAGCGAATCCAAAAAGGGTGGGTACTCTGAGCTGCGGTTTGGCGCGTAAGCGCAAACCACAGTCAGGACCCGACCACCCACCCGAAGGCGGAGGGAAGCTACCCTCTCGTCCACCGGGTTGAACTCCAACGTGCAGGCTCTGAGCCGGGAGGCAACAAGAATTGCCACCCCAGCCCGTCGCCTCTCATTGCCGGCAACGCCAGAGTGGAAGAGAGTCCAGCCCCTCTCGAGAGAACTGGTTCCAGAGCCCTTGCTGTGCGTCGATGTGAGTCCGACTATATCTAGCCGGAACTTCTCAACCTCGCGCACTAGCTCAGGCTCCTTCCCCCCCAGCGAGGTGACGTTCCACGTCCCAAGAGCTAGCTTCTGTAACCGAGGATCGGACCGCCAAGTGCCCTGCCGTCGGCTGCCGCCCAGCTCACAATGCACCCGACCTCTATGGCCCCTGCTATGGGTGGTGAGCCCATTGGAGGGGGGACCCACGTTGCCTCTTCGGGCTGTGCCCGGCCGGGCCCCATGGCGCTCGCCATCGTGCCCCACCTCCGGGCCTGGCTCCAGAGGGGGGCCCCGGTGACCCGCGTCCGGGCGAGGGAAATCTGGGTCCTTTATTTTTATTCGTCATGGAGGTCTTCGAGCTGCTCTTTGTCTGATCCCTCACCTAGGACCAGTTTGTCTTGGGAGACCCTACCAGGGGGCATAAAGCCCCCGGACAACATAGCTCCTAGGATCATTGGGACACGCAAACTCCTCTACCACGGTAAGGTGGCAGCTCAGAGAACATATTCAGCATTAATTAGTTGCTTATTAACATGCAAATTATTAACATATTGGCTCTTAACTAGTCATTATTAAGTACTTATTAATGCCTTATTCGGCATGGCCTTATTATAAGCCGAACCCTCTAACCCTGACCCTAACCCTCTAACCCTAACCCTAACCAAATAACTCTAAATTAAGTCTTTGTTACTTAGAATATGTTCCCCTAGTGTCAACAAAACTCTAAATTAAGTCTTTGTTACTTAGAATATGTTCCCCATACTAAAGTGTTGCCAAAAACATATAACTTTGTCTTGAATTTGAGGAAACATTTTATTTATTTTTTTCACTATAGAAGGGTTCGGTGAATGGGCATATGAAACCGGTGGGGTTCGGTACCTCCAACAAAGTTAAGAACCACTGATCTAGAATGAACTTTTATTAATTTAGAGGCAAAGCAGCAGGAGGACACTGGCTCAATATATCAACATAGCAGCATGAGCTAGTCAGCTGTCTGTGATCAATGCGATGCTAAAAACAGGTGGTCTGTGTTTGCGCTAATAATTACAATATCGCTATTACGTGGTTAACAGGAATGCAAAGATATAAAAATATGACGGTACGATATTATCACAGTACTAATGTCACAGTACGATGTTACAGTATATGTCCAAAAAAAAGTCTTAAAATGCCATCGTGTGTAAAATGAAGTGGCAGCAGTGGCAGGCCGTGCGTTTCTCACCTAGGCCTTCAGTGATGTCCTACTTAGTCCGACTTCACTTCTCGAACTAACGTAATTTATGTCACCACATGGACACAGCTGGAGATACTATACAGAAACCCACTTGCACACTTCTTTAAATTGGATCCCCTCAACAGTGTACAAAAGGGTCTATTTTTTTAAATTCAATAAACCCGCTTCAGCAATTAAAACATATCTTACGTAGTACTGTCAAAATTAAAAGAATTGTATGAAACAAATAAAACATGAAAAAAATAAAGAAATAAAATATTTCAACTCACAATTTGTAGCCATCCATCCATCCATCTTCTTCCGCTTATCCGAGGTCGGGTCGCGGGGGCAGCAGCCTAAGCAGGGAAGCCCAGACTTCCCTCTCCCCAGCCACTTCGTCCAGCTCCTCCCGGGGGATCCCGAGGCGTTCCCAGGCCAGCCGGGAGACATAGTCTTCCCAACGTGTCCTGGGTCTTCCTCGTGGCCTCCTACCGGTCGGACATGCCCTAAACACCTCCTTAGGGAGGCGCTCGGGTGGCATCCTGACCAGATGCCCGAACCACCTCATCTGGCTCCTCTCGATGCGGAGGAGCAGCGGCTTTACTTTGAGTTCCCCCCGGATGACAGAGCTTCTCACCCTATCTCTAAGGGAGAGCCCCGCCACCCAGCGGAGGAAACTCATTTCGGCCGCTTGTACCCGTGATCTTGTCCTTTCGGTCATAACCCAAAGCTCATGACCATAGGTGAGGATGGGAACGTAGATCGACCGGTAAATTGAGAGCTTTGCCTTCCGGCTCAGCTCCTTCTTCACCACAACGGATCGATACAGCGTCCGCATTACTGAAGACGCCGCACCGATCCGCCTGTCGATCTCACGATCCACTCTTCCCTCACTCGTGAACAAGACTCCGAGGTACTTGAACTCCTCCACTTGGGGCAAGATCTCCTCCCCAACCCGGAGATGGCACTCCACCCTTTTCCGGGCGAGAACCATGGACTCGGACTTGGAGGTGCTGATTCTCATCCCAGTCGCTTCACACTCAGCTGCGAACCGATCCAGTGAGAGCTGAAGATCCTGGCCAGATGAAGCCATCAGGACCAAATCATCTGCAAAAAGCAGAGACCTAATCCTGCAGCCACCAAACCGGATCCCCTCAACGCCTTGACTGCGCCTAGAAATTCTGTCCATAAAAGTTATGAACAGAATCGGTGACAAAGGGCAGCCTTGGCGGAGTCCAACCCTCACCGGAAACGTGTCCGACTTACTGCCGGCAATGCGAACCAAGCTCTGACACTGATCATACAGGGAGCGGACCGCCACAATCAGACAGTCCGAAACCCCATACTCTCTGAGCACTCCCCACAGGACTTCCCGAGGGACACGGTCGAATGCCTTCTCCAAGTCCACAAAGCACATGTAGACTGGTTGGGCAAACTCCCATGCACCCTCAAGGACCCTGCCGAGAGTATAGAGCTGGTCCACAGTTCCACGACCAGGACGATTTGTACCAGGATACAATTTGTAGCATCATGTAAAATTACTTTTATCTTTATTCATGATCATGATTTCTGGTTATGTTAGGCCAGCAGAGAAGAAGGCCTTGCTGGCCCTGACGGCACACCACTGAGTGGCAGGAATGTTCAGGATAAACACACTTACTGTAATAAAACACAAACATAATGCTGAAATGGTTTAATCATATGTATTAATACAAACATGTATTCTTAAGTGCAAAAAATTGTACGGCAACACCCACTGTTTCAAGCAAATATTAAAGAAAAACTTGTGGTTGAGTGTCCTTAAAGTGACGATATAAACATTCAGTGTATAACAATAATGTACACTTTACTCAACTTTGACTTTCTGACAAGCAGTGTCCTTCACAGTGGACATGTTTATTGTAGTCTAGAATAGGCTGTTTCTCAGAGAAATTAACTAACAATATAACTTTACCTGATGTTTGACTTTGGTGACTTCAAATATATTTTCTGCGTGGCGACTTGTCCAGGGTGCTGCCTTCCGCCCGAGCACCCCTTGCAACATCAAGAGAGATAATTAAGCAGTGGTAAAAATGGATGGATGGATTTAGGATTCATCAATAAAGTTTTTCAGTTTACTTGTATTTCCAACATTTTTTTTTAAAGTGTGATTTCCTGGGTCGCCTTGGAAACGCTCGATAAGAAAGTGGTCCGCTTTGCTTTGCAGAACGCATACTTTCTTACCTCCACCAAAGACGTTATGTTTTCACCAGGGCTTGTTTGTCTGTTTGCTAGCAACAAAATTCAAAGTTCTGGAAAGGTTTTGATGAAGTATCCGAAAACAACAATTTTCATCATCTAGTACGAACACTTCACTTCCTGCTTGCGGCGTTCCATGCCTCCACCTTGCCGGTCCCACACTGTGCAGAGTATTCTGGGGGATGTACAAACCCCGTTTCCATATGAGTTGGGAAATTGTGTTAGATGTAAATATAAACGGAATACAATGATTTGCAGCACGGTGCAAGAGGGGTTAGTGCGTCTGCCTCACAATACGAGTAGTCGTGAGTTCAATCCCGGCCTCGGGATCTTTCTGTGTGGAGTTTGCATGTTCTCCCTCCCACCTCCCACCTCCAAAGACATGCACCTGGGGATAGGTTGATTGGCAACACTAAATTGGCCCTAGTGTATGAATGTTGTCTGTCTATCTGTGTTGGCCCTGCGATGAGGTGGCGACTTGTCCAGGGTGTACCCCGCCTTCCGCCCGATTGTAGCTGAGATAGGCTCCAGCGCCCCCCGCGACCCCGAAGGGAATAAGCGGTAGAAATGGATGGACAATGATTTGCAAATCATTTTCAACCTATATTCAGTTGAATATGCTACAAAGACAAGATATTTGATATTCAAACTGATAAACTTTTTTTTTTTTGCAAATAATCATTAACTTTAGAATTTGATGCCAGCAACACGTGACAAAGAAGTTGGGAAAGGTGGCAATAAATACTGATAAAGTTGAGGAATGCTCATCAAACACTTATTTGGAACATCCCACAGCTGAACAGGCAAATTGGAAACAGGTGGGTGCCATGATTGGGTATAAAAGTAGATTCCATGAAATGCTCAGTCATTCACAAACAAGGATGGGGCGAGGGTCACCACTTTGTCAACAAATGCGTGAGCAAATTGTTCAACATTTTAAGAAAAACCTTTCTCAACCAGCTATTGCAAGGAATTTAGGGATTTCACCATCTACGCTCCGTAATATCATCAAAGGGTTCAGAGAATCTGGAGAAATCACTGCACGTAAGCAGCTAAGCCCGTGACTTTCGATCCCTCAGGCTGTACTGCATCAACAAGCGACATCAGTGTCTAAAGGATATCACCACATGGGCTCAGGAACACTTCAGAAACCCACTGTCAGTAACTACAGTTGGTCGCTACATCTGTAAGTGCAAGTTCAAACTCTCCTATGCAAGGCGAAAACCGTTTATCAACAACACTCAGAAACGCCGCCGACTTCGCTGGGCCTGAGCTCATCTAAGATGGACTGATACAAAGTGTAAAAGTGTTCTGTGGTCTGACAAGTCCACATTTCAAATTGTTTTTGGAAACTGTGGACGTCGTGTCCTCCGGACCAAAGAGGAAAAGAACCATCCGGATTGTTATAGGCGCAAAGTTGAAAAGCCAGCATCTGTGATGGTATGGGGGTGTATTAGTGCCCAAGACATGGGTAACTTACACATCTGTAAAGGTGCCATTAATGCTGAAAGGTACATACAGGTTTTGGAGCAACATATGTTGCCATCCAAGCAACGTTACCATGGACGCCCCTGCTTATTTCAGCAAGCCAATGCCAAGCCACGTGTTACATCAACGTGGCTTGATAGTAAAAGAGTGCAGGTACTAGACTGGCCTGCCTGTAGTCCAGACCTGTCTCCCAATGAAAATGTGTGGCGCATTATGAAGCCTAAAATACCACAACAGAGACCCCTGGACTGTTGAACAACTTAAGCTGTACATCAAGCAAGAATGGGAAATAATTCCACCTGAGAAGCTTAAAAAATGTGTCTGCTCAGTTCCCAAACGTTTACTGAGTGTTGTTAAAAGGAAAGGCCATGTAACACAGTGGTGAACATGCCCTTTCCCAACTACTTTGGCACGTGTTGCAGCCATTAAATTCTGAGTTAATGATTATTTGCAAAAAAAAATAAAGTTTATGAGTTTGAACATCAAATATCTTGTCTTTGTAGTGCATTCAATTGAATATGGGTTAAAAAGGACAAATCATTGTATTCCGTTTATATTTACATCTAACACAATTTCCCAACTCATATGGAAACGGGGTTTGTAGTTAGATTTTAGACCCGGCAAACGCCAAAGCACCAGAAGAAAATTACACATCAAGTT
This sequence comes from Nerophis lumbriciformis, assembly GCF_033978685.3. NCBI lineage: Eukaryota > Metazoa > Chordata > Actinopteri > Syngnathiformes > Syngnathidae > Nerophis > Nerophis lumbriciformis. Next base: position 24,456,534 of record NC_084581.2, read on the forward strand.
TTTGTTTAGTGCCGTCACAGCATTATTGCGAAGACTTTGAAACGGAAACACCGCGGTATCTACAAAACCCTTACACCCCTATTAGTTGATGTCCAGGTCACAAGATGTAAATGGAGTATTGTTGGTGGATTTTGGAAGGCTATTTAAAGGGCTTTGTGGGCGCAACAGAGGAGCTCCAATTCACTTCATTGTTAGCTGACTTTTGCTAACATTTATTTATGATTTTGAATGCATTGAAACACATGTGTTCTTGTCTTCCTTAGACTTAGACTTACACAAACTTTGTTGATCCATAAGGGAAATTGTTCAAATCCACAAGGGAAATTGTTGAAGCAGGCTTAAATTTCCTTCTCCGCTCCTTCTTTCATGATCCGTGGCACGGATCATGTTTTGTTTGGTCATGTTCTGTTTAGTTTTGGACTCCTTTAGTTCCTGTTTTGTGCACGCCTGGGTTTGTATTGGTTACCAAGGGTTGCTGATTGGTTAGACCTGCCTCTGATTAGTGTTCGGCACGCTCACCTGCTGCCGGGCACTAATCAGAGAGCTGCTTATTCACGTTGCTCGCCACACACTGTCTGCTATCATTTTTAATAATATTGTTTGCTATAAGCAACAGTTACGTTGGTATATTCCTTTTTTCTAGCTATTGATTCCTGTTCTAAGTTTTTGCCTTAGCTCCCCGTGCGATCGGCACACTGCAAAAAGTCAGTGTTAAAAAACAAGAAAGAAAAAAATACAAAAATTAGGGGTATTTTACTTGAACTAAGCAAAATTATCTGCCAATAGAACAAGAAAATTTGGCTTGTCAAGACTTTCCAAAACAAGTAAAATTAGCTAACCTCAATGAACCCCAAAATACCTTAAAATAAGTATATTCTCACTAATAACAAGTGCACTTTTCTTGATAGAAAAAACTAATATGTGACCTTTTTGCTCAATATGTTGAAAAATATTCTTAAATTAAGTAAATGCTAGTGCCATTATCCTGACATAATGATATGTGCTCGGCACTACATTTCTTGAAACTAGCAAACTTATCCAAAAAACTAATTTATTGTTCTTAATGGAAAGACAACAAGGCAACCGCTTGTTACTCTCGGGGTCTTCTAGCCGCTCAGGCAAATCATATGGTCTAAAAATGCATTTTTCCATCGATAACATGACATCATTGCGCCAAGTGCATGTTCTTTCAGTCATTAGTGCGCAAGGAATATATATATATATATATATATATATATATATATATATATATATATATATATATTTGTGCATGAACTATTTCTGTTCAAAATTGTTAGAAATGTCACATGTTAAATGTTTAAATATTAACTGTCAGTTTACTATACTGTGCCAACTGTACTACTATATGAGTACGTATTTTCTATTGTTTCATTGAAAATAAAACAGCAAAGTCCATTTGGCTGTCATCTGTTTTAATTATGAGACACAATTGTGTCAAAGTCATGATTTTTTTTTTTTCATGCTTGAAATAAGAAATGATTACTTTAAAAAAGTAGTTTTATACTTCTCAGTGTTGATGACACAGCTTTGCATCAGTTGATGTTCTAGTTTCAAGCATGTTTTACTCAATATAGGTCATCAAATCTCAGCAACAAGCTGTGATATCTTACTGAGATCATTTAGGACCAAAACACTTAAAACAAGTAAAACACTCCAACCTAAAATCTGCTAAGGGAGAAGAATTATCTTATCAGACAGAAAACAAGCAAATATCACCCTTATTTGAGATATTTAATCTTACTTAGATTTCAGTTTTTGCAGTACAGGCATTCCTTTTGTTTGTTCCCTGTATGTTGTATGTGGTATGATCTTATGACAAATATATCATATCTCACGGAGTTTCCCGTCTGCATCCTGAGAGATCGACCCCCGCGTAAAGAGGCCACCCAACCGTAACACCTTCATCTTTGTGCCGGCACGGCAACCTCTGCACTTTTTCCGTAGTTCCACGGTAATGTCCGGCTGCGATCCCTATAGCGCTGGGAAAGAGAGCGCAAACAGTTCCTCGCGTGTGTAAACAAAGGGCCGGCTGCTCAACTGATCAAAGCCAAACACAAAACGGCCCGAAAAGAAAAAGAAAAGTAGGGATGTCCGATAATGGCTTTTTGCCGATATCCGATATTCCGATATTGTCCAACTCTTTAATTACCGATACCGATATCGACCAATATATGCAGTCGTGGAATTAACACATTATTATGCCTAATTTGGACAACCAGGTATGGTGAAGATAAGGTACTTTTTTTTAAAATTTATAAAATAAGATAAATAAATTAAAAACATTTTCTTGAATAAAAAAGAAAGTAAAACAATATAAAAACAGTTACATAGAAACTAGTAATTAATGAAAATTAGTCAAATTAACTGTTAAAGGTTAGTACTATTAGTAGACCAGCAGCACGCACAATCATGTGTGCTGCTGGTCTAATCATCCAAAACGAACGTTATTCTTTTTGCACTTTTTGGCTTCTTATTAAATAACTTTTTTAAATAGATTCAATCTTGCACGTGGAAACTTTAAGTGTGGGCTTTAGTTGATATAACACTACCGTCAGGGGGTGCATTCTACGCCAGGGGTGCATTATCCGGCACAACAGCGGCGCATGGACTTCATTTATAAGTAAAGGTAAGACCATAATAACGTTTTTTTTTATTAAATGTGCTTTTTTGTGTGCTACAGTTTGTATGTGTAAAGTTAAAGTCAAGTTAAAGTACCAATGATTGTCACACACACTAGGTGTGGTGAAATGTGTCCTCTGCATTTGACCCATCCCCTTGATCACCCCCTGGGAGGTGAGGGGAGCAGTGGGCAGCAGCGGCGCCTCGCCCGGGAATCATTTTTGGTGATTTAACCCCCAATTCCAACCCTTGATGCTGAGTGCCAATCAGGGAAGAATGCTGGTATGAGCTTTTAAACACAACCCGTTAACTGCTGCCAATCAAATGGTGAATAAGATACTCTTTAGGGTTCATGTGTTTGTAAATCTGACTGTGATGAAGTCAGTGCCTCACCAGCCATGAACCTCACCGCACGTCACTGGTGTGCATGTTATATTATGTGCAGGAATTAACAAGATAGTATTACCAAGAGTTTGTTGTAAGTGTGTGTTGTTTGGAGATGCAAACAAGTCCAAAGGGGTTGAGCAGAAAGAGGTCCGTGATCCAAGCGGGAGGTCTGTGGGGGCTGGAGAGAGGCGTCCTGAGGTCCGGGTCCAAAGCGAGGGAAGTCGAGGATTTGAGGGAGTCAGTCAGGGTTTGAACTCATGACCTACCAATCTCATAGCGGACACTCTATTGTCAGTTCAAACCCCGGCCGAGTCATACCAAAGACTATACAATTGGGACCCATTACCTCCCTGCTTGGAACTCAGCATCAAGGGTTGGAATTAGGGGTTAAATCACCAAAAATGATTCCCGGGCGCGGCCACCACTGCTGCTCACTGCTCCCCTCACCTCCCAGGGGGTGAACAAGGGGATGGTTCAAATGCAAAGGACACATTTCACCACACTTAGTGTGTGCGTGTGTGTGACAATCATTGGTATTTTATGATTATGATTTATGACTTTATAATTTATTTATTAGCACAATTGCATTAGATGTGCAGGTTATACAGGGGGAAACAATGTTCAGTGATTAATTTCTTTGTGCAAAATAACCAAATTAACACAGTGTTTTCTTAAATAAAACTTTCTCCTGCTTAATTCAACAGAATAAAAGTAAACATTTTCCTTTTGTTGCGGTTTTCAGATGCAGAGGCAGGAGGTAGGTGTAAAAAAAACTTTTAATAAAGTGCTCAACCAGATTCGTGCTAAAAGGTAGGTTCTGTAGATTGCGCTTCATATTGCCCAAAAAGGGTGGTAGGGATTACAGCTGTATGCTGTATGGTCAACAGCAAAACACCTGCAAGTTGGAGCATGATACTCGCAAAATGATTATTAAAATACAGTGGTCTGCACCACTTTAGCATTTTTCATCAATTACACAGGCAGTCTTAGTAGATCACCTGCAACAACACCATAGCACTTATAATTTGGGATCTAAGTAGGTCAGACCCCAAGTGTATTGTTCTGTCCATTGTTCAAGCCATGTTGCAGGCTTTTGTAACTGTAGCGACACAATCTACTTGAACACAAGAAGACTAACATGACATGAGTTCAAAGTTATGATCCCTGGATTATAGTAAATGGAGCAGGAGGAAGTCAAATGTGACATACCATGCCGTGCAAGTACATAGAATGTGGTGCATGTTTGGGATCCTGCTTGTCTGTCATTGAGGAGGACAGGCAATAACAGAAGGATAAGTAGATTATTGCTGCTGGACCTTTTAATGTGCAGACTTTATACTGCATTATGTGTTTTAAAAATGTTTAGTGTCATGAAATGTCAGCTGATGGCCACATTATCATGCAAAAATCAAATCAAATCAAATCAACTTTATTTATAGAGCACATTTAAAATTTACCACAGGGGTAGCCAAAGTGCTGTACAATGAGCAGGTTAAAAGATAAAACGAGTACCGAGCAAACACAACACAACACAAACAGAACATGATAAAAAATAAATAATTAAAATAGAATTAATAAAAACATAAAAACATAAAAACAGGATCACAGCAGGTGTATTATGGGGCGCCATTGCAGGATGGATATCACTCAGTGTTAAAAGCCATGGAATAAAAGTATGTTTTTAAGAGAGATTTAAAAACAGGAAGAGAGGAGGCTTGTCTAACACTCAGGGGTAGGTCGTTCCAGAGCTTGGGAGCAGCAACGGCGAAAGCTCTGTCACCTCTAAGCTTCAGCCTTGTGTCAGGGACCGTCAACAGCAGCTGATCGGCTGATCTTAAGGATCGGGTGGGGCAGTAAGGCTGAAGGAGGTCGGAGAGATAGGTTGGCGCGAGGTTGTTTAGACATTTAAAAACAAATAAAAGGAGTTTAAAATGTATTCGGTAACGCACAGGGAGCCAGTGAAGGGACGCTAAAATAGGGGTGATGTGCTCACGTCTGCGGGTCTGTGTTAGCAGACGAGCAGCAGAGTTCTGCACGAGCTGCAGGCGGGCGAGGGAGGCCTGGCTAATGCCAATATACAGGGCATTACAATAATCAAGACGAGTCGAGATAAAAGCGTGGATTAATTTCTCAAGATCATGTCTTGATAGAAGCGGTTTCACTTTCGCTATTTGGCGTAATTGATAAAAGCTTTTTTGAACGACGCTGCTGATTTGTTTTTCGAATTTAAAATCTGAGTCAAACTTTACCCCCAGGTTTGTGACAGAGTCGCTGAGATACGGGGTCAGAGTGCCGAGGTCAACGTTGGGGGAGGGAGAGCGACTTGGACCGAACAACATAACTTCTGTTTTATCTTCATTTAGGCTGAGGAAGTTAGCTGAAAGCCAGACTTTGATGTCGTGCAGGCAGTCAATAAGACGTTGAACCGTGTTATTTTGTGCCATGGGAAAATAAATCTGGCAATCATCGGCATAAAAATGAAATGCAATACTGTACTTCCTAAAAATAGAACCAAGGGGGAGAAGGTAAAGCGCAAATAAAATTGGGGCAAGGATTGAGCCCTGGGGGACCCCATGTGGTAAAGGAGCTGTGGACGACATAAAACTGTCTACTTTTACACAAAAACTCCTGTCGGTTAGGTACGACCGGAACCAGTTGAGGGCGGCGCCCTTAATGCCCACACAGTTCTCAAGACGAGTGATTAAGGTGGCGTGGTCGACGGTGTCGAACGCAGCAGACAGATCTAAAAGCACCAGGACAACATACAAAAAGACTAAGGTCCGTGTTAACATCAATCTGTGTATAAAATGTGTGTGAATGTTGAAGGGCCACTGAACTAAAATGTCACATGGAAAATGTATGATTATGAAAATCGGGAATATTTACAATATGGGAAATAGATAGACTAAATGTTTGGAATGAGTCAATGTTTTGATGTTAGAATGGTTGAACAATAATGTGTCATGGTCATGTTAGTGATGTTTAGTTTGGTCATATCTCCTTAGTTTAGTGTTCATTTCTGTTCTTATGCTCCTTTTGTTGCCATGGACACAAAATTATTTGCACCTGCCTATGGTTAGTGGTCAGGACGCTTACCTGCTCCTGATCACTACTCAGAGAGCTATATATACCTGCCTCGCGCCACACTCTCCCTGGCAGTCTTGCATTTGTTTGATTCCTTCATAAAAGTTGTTTTACAATTTTGATTATTTCCTCTTTTGTCACATTTACGGAAAACATAGAGTTGGGATTTCTATCTATAGAGTTATTCTGGTCTTCAACTGACCCAGTAACTGAAATCCTTTGCTCTAGGTTAGTTCCGATATTTACAAAGTAATTATTAAAGTGTTCCACTACTTTGTTCATATTGTCGTTTGTTACATTTCCGTCTATAGAGTATTTAGGGTAATCATTCTTCGCGCTGTTTTTAATGATTCTATTGAGTAGGGATGCTGTTTGATAAGAAATTATCGAGTTGGAGCCCATTATCGAATCCTCTTATCGAACCAATTCCTTATCGATTCTCTTATCGAATCCAGATAGATTGTTGTATGTGGAAAAAAAACACACAATATTTGGTTTAACAAAAGCTCACTTTTATTTTATAAGAAAAAAATAAAATAAAATAAATAAATAAATAAATATTGACTGTTGTTACCCCCCTCTAAAAAAATAAAATAAAATAAATAAATATTGACTGTTGTTACCCAAATCCACGACACCTTTCTCGAACGTTCAGGTTATGTACGGCCCGAACATGTTTCATCATGCTTGTTGTGCTTCCCCCCTTACATGAGAGCGAAGCCTGGCAATAATTGCAGATAGCCGTTTCCTCGTCGTATTTTTTTGTAAAATGAAGCCATGCAATTTTTCCGGCTGCTTCTTTTTTCTTTTTTTTTTAAACCTTTATTTATACATTTCAATTACAAACAGGCGAGAAACAAAAATAGTAGTACAGAACAGTACAAAAACAGTACAAAACAGCGCCAGGGGGTTGTAAATTCAAAGTAACTAAAATAGAATACAAAAAAAGTATATACATAATAAATCTTGTTGCTGCTTCTGTATCTGCCGCCTAATGACTGAGCTACGTCATTTTCTGGGACATGCCACAGGGCATTTCCTGTGAGACGGGATTCGTTCCCAGGGATTCGAATAAAGAACCAAATCTTTTTCTTTACTATAGTGGCCTCGATAACGGTTCTCAAAAAGGGATTTGAGTCCATGGAATCGTTTTGTTTCTTATCGAACAACCGGGAGAACCGGTTTTGAACATCATCCCTACTATTGAGTGTGCCCCATGTATTGCTCATGTTAATTTTGTTCTTGTCTAACAAAAGACTGTAATATTCTTTTCTAAATGTCCGTAAAATGCTGGTTATCTTATTTCTTTACTTTTTGTAGCTTTTTTCTGACTATATAAATGTAATGTTCTATATAATTGATTTTTTTCTTACAACTATTTTTTATTTCTTTTGTCATCCATGGTTGATTGTTCTTTCTCTGCTTCCTACTTAATTGTTTCCATTAACAATATTTATCGTAAAGTGTCCGAAAAAATTACCTTATGCTTCGTTGACATCATTTTCACTGTACACATTATCCCATCTTTAGATTATTCTTTAAAGCGGTCATACTGTACATAATCTTTAAAATGTCTGTTTGTCATCCATGTTCCTCTTCTTGTAGGTTCCATCATAGATTGTAAAAACTGGTAGATCATCACTAATGTCAGATATTAGCAGACCATTTGTAGTGTTATTATCAAAATCATTATTCAAAATATTATCATTAAGTGTGGAACAGTTATTTGTGATTCTGCTTGGCTTTGTGATTATAGGATATAAACTCATGCTATGCATGGTATCTGTAAAATTGTCAATATTTTTTTATTTATTGGAGTTCATTATTTAGAATGCACATAGACTATAGCAGAATGTCAAACTCCTTTTAGCTCAGGGGCCGGATGAAGGAAAATCTATTCTGGTAAAATCATGGCATAATAACTTAAAACTAAAGACGACTTCAGATTATTTTCTTTGTCTCACTTTGGCCAAAAAAAGAACAAGTACATTCTGAAAATGCACATACTACAAATAATCCTCTTGGCAAAACACTTGACATAAGTTAAAAACTCTGAGGAAAAAATTAGTGCAGTTTCAAAAACACCATGAAGAACACAATGAGCTTAGACTTTGTCTCAGTGTTTTTACAAAGCCGTTAAACTTTAAGCACTCTAACATTCCGGTTTGGTGGCTGCAGGATTAGGTCTCTGCTTTTTGCAGATGATGTGGTCCTGATGGCTTCATCTGGCCAGGATCTTCAGCTCTCACTGGATCGGTTCGCAGCTGAGTGTGAAGCGACTGGGATGAGAATCAGCACCTCCAAGTCCGAGTCCATGGTTCTCGCCCGGAAAAAGGTGGAGTGCCATCTCCGGGTTGCGGAGGAGACCCTGCCCCAAGTGGAGGAGTTCAAGTACCTCGGAGTCTTGTTCACGAGTGAGGGAAGAGTGGATCGTGAGATCGACAGGCGGATCGGTGCGGCGTCTTCAGTAATGCGGACGCTGTATCGATCCCTTGTGGTGAAGAAGGAGCTGAGCCGGAAGGCAAAGCTCTCATTTTACCGGTCGATCTACGTTCCCATCCTCACCTATGGTCATGAGCTTTGGGTTATGACCGAAAGGACAAGATCACGGGTACAAGCGGCCGAAATGAGTTTCCTCCGCCGGGTGGCGGGGCTCTCCCTTAGAGATAGGGTGAGAAGCTCTGTCATCCGGGGGGAGCTCAAAGTAAAGCCGCTGCTCCTCCACATCGAGAGGAGCCAGATGAGGTGGTTCGGGCATCTGGTCAGGATGCCACCCGAACGCCTCCCTAGGGAGGGGTTTAGGGCACGTCCGACCGGTAGGAGGCCACGGGGCAAACCCAGGACATGTTGGGAAGACTATGTCTCCCAGCTGGCCTGGGAACGCCTCGGGATCCCCCGGGAAGAGCTGGACGAAGTGACTGGGGAGAGGGAAGTCTAGGCGGAAGAAGATGGATGGATGGATGGCACTCTAACATTGGCAGTTTATTAAAAATGTTTGGAAAAGCAACCGATTGTTTCCACAAACCGCACATTCATTTTATTAATTTAAATATTACAATTATAATTAAACATGGTGCCAGTTATCAAAACGACACCATAGCTATGTGATGTGTCTTTTGTGAACGGCACTTAAGATCTCGTTTTAAATCTTCCTTCTGTAACCTTTGTCCCGTGTCCATATTCTTGTTTTTGTCTTTGTGTTTCTTAGACGTTTCCTAGTGCCTTCTTAGATTATATTCTTCAATTACAGCCACACTTTCTCCACACAGAAGACACACAGGTTTGCCTTTTAGCTCCGTGAACATGGACTCTGCCTCCCGCCTGGCTTGAAACCCCCTGTTCTCAACGTCCACCTTCCGTTTAGCCATTATTGGGGAGGGCGGGTTGCTGAAAGTTGACATCTGCCCTGAATGCTGATGAATAATGAAGCCGAGGCCCACTTGCGGCGCTGCCGGATCTAATACTAATTAAATATCCTCCCTGACTTTGACACCTAGGGTCTAAAGGAACGACATAGGTGTTCTTGTCTCACATAGGGATTGTGGATGATGGGCAACATTTAAAAAAAAAAGTGCAGTCCCCTTTTATTATAATGTATTTTTCTTTATTATAATTCAATTGTTCTTTCTATATTTCTAGGAGCTAATGATGCTGGGAACATATCACTATGAGACTTTTCGTCTTTAAAAATATGTATGTTCCTATTTTAACATTTCATTTAGAAAGAGAAAAAATAAATAGCATTTTTATTTGTGTGTTTTATTTAAGAGGCAAATCAGGGTGTCCTAATTCACTTCAGTACCTGTTAAACAGCTTGATGCGGCTGCATGGCCTGCCAGGTAATGAAGCAGCAAGCCAAACCTCCAGCCCATCTGGCCTTGTCTGTGCTGACCATCTTTCACTGGCCTGCATCTCTGGTCCTTGTCCTGTCTGTGAAGCATCACGTCTCAAACCCCTTCTCCTTGTAGAACAGAACACGCACTTACGAAAATATACTCCCACAATAACAATTACACATTCTGTCGCTTGTTATTTTAACAGCTGCCCTAAAATATTGTTTGCCTTATTACACCACTGAGTGTTACGGTCTGCACCCCACGACGCAGAGACAAAAGGCTAAGTGCAGGTAAAATATTACAAAACTGAAAACCAGTGAATTGGGCACGTTGTGTAAATCGTAAATAAAAACAGAATACAATGATTTGCAAATCCTTTTCAACCTATATTCAATTGAATACACTGCAAAGACAAGATACTTAATGTTGAAACTTTGTTATTTTTTGCAAATATTAGCTCATTTGGAACTTGATGTCTGCGACATGTTTCAAAAAAGCTGGCACAAGTGGCAAAAAAAACGGAGAAAGTTGAGGAATGCTCATCAAACACTTATTTGGAACATCCCACATGTGAACAGGCTAATTAGGAACAGGTGGGTGCCAGGGTTGGGTATAAAAGCAGCTTCCATGAAATGCTCAGTCATTAATAAACGAGAATGGGGCGAGGGTCACCACTTTATGAACAAATGCGTGAGCATATTGTCGAACAGTTTAAGAACAACCTTTCTCAACGAGCTATTGCAAGGAATTTAGGAATTTCACCATCTACCGTCCATAATATCATCAAAAGGTTCAGAGAATCTGGAGAAATCACTGCACATAAGCAGCAATCCGATCCCTCAAGCGGTACTGCATCGAAAACAGACATCAGTGTGTAAAGGATATCACCACATGGGCTCAGGAACACTTTAGAAAACCACTGTCAGTAACTACAGTTGGTCGCTACATCTGTTAAGACTCTACTATGCAAAGCGAAAGCCATTTATCAACAACACCCAGAAACGGCGCCAGCTTTGCTGGGCTCGGACTCATCTAAAATAGACTGATGCCAAGTGGAAAAGTGTTCTGTGGTCTGACGAGTCCACATTTCAAATTGTTTTTGGAAACTGTGGACGTTGTGTTCTCCAGACCAAAGAGGAAAAGAACCCTGCGGACTGTTATAGGCGCAAAGTTCAAAAGCCAGCATCTGTGATGGTATGGGGGTGTATTAGTCCCCAAGGTATGGGTAACTTACACATCTGTGAAGGCACTGTTAATGCTGAGAGGTACATACAGGATTTGGAGCAACATACAGTATGTTGCCATCCAAGCAATGTCTTTTTCATGGACGCCCCTGCTTATTTCACGTGTTACAACAGCGTGGCTTTGTAGTACAAGACTGCAGGTACTAGACTGGCCTGCCTGTAGCTGTTGAACAACTTAAGCTGTATATTAAGCAAGAATGGGAAATCATTTCACCTGAAAAGCTTCAAAAATTGGTCTCCTCAGTTCACAAACGTTTACTGAGTGTTGTTAAAAGGAAAGGCCATGAAACCAGTGGTAAAAATGCCCCTGTGCCAACTTTGTTTGCAATTAATGATTATTTGCACACACAAAAAATATGTTTCTCAGTTCGAACATTAAATATCTTGTGTTGTTGAAAAGGATTTGCAAATCATTGTATTCTGTTTTTATTTACGAATTACACAACGTGCCAACTTCACTGGTTTTGGGTTTTGTACATGAAGAAAGCAGGTAGCACCAGCATTAGCAAGGCAGTGGACCTCGATGGAATTGAAAAAAATACTTTGCAATGGGTGACAACAGGAACAGATCAGAGGCAAAAACTTAGTGGCTTAAGCAGAGTGCAGAATACAGGAAGTTGGTTGCAGAATGAAATGAACCAGCGCCGTCAAAACGACCACGCTGATTTATAAACCCTCCTAATTGGGCAATCAGAGCTAGGTGAGTCTACTAAAAACAGAAAATGGACCTAGGATTATGTGCGCTGGAAAGGAAATGGAACCAAAATAGAAAAACACCAAGCATAAATTCAAACCTAAACTCATACTCTTGATTGGCAACTAGGACCAGATGAAAAACCAGTGCTCAAAGCCAGTGTTTTTCAATCTTTTTTGAGCCAAGGCACATTTTTTGCATTGAAAAAATCCGGAGGCACACCACCAGCAGAAATTATTAAAAAATGAAACTCGGTTGACAATAAAAAGTCGTCGGCGCAATTGTTGGATATGACTTTAAACCAAGGGTCCCCAAACTTTTTGACTCGGGGGCCGCATTGGGTAAAAATGTGTTATATATATATATATATATATATATATATATATATATATATATATATATATATATATATATATATATATATATATATATATATATATATATATATATATGTATATATACATATATACATTGTCTTTATAATCCGTTTTGTCATTTAACATCAATTAACATTGATGTTCATCAACATTTAACATTGTCACGTTATCGTTGGGAACATTCATTTTTAGACAATATGATTTGCCTGAGCGGCTAGGAGACACCAAGAGTAACAAGCGGTAGAAAATGGATTAGAAAGGAAAGATTAAAAAAATAAATAAATAAATAAAAATAAAAATAAACTTTTTTTTTAACTTGGGACCTCCTGTGGGCCGGATTTTGGATGCTGCGGGGCCGGATCCGGCCCGCGGGCCGTAGTTTTGGGACCCCTGCTTTAAACCATAACCAACCATGCATCAATAAAGTTCTTGTCTCAAATTAGGTGTACTGTCACGACCTGTCACATCACACCATGACTTATTTTGACTTTTTTGCTGTTTTCCTGTATGTAGTGTTTTAGTTCTTGTCTTGTACTTTTCACTTTTTTTGGTATTTTCCTGTAGCAGTTTCAGGTCTTCCTTTGAGCGATATTTCCCACATCTACTTTGTTTTAGCAATCAAGAATATTTCAGTTGTTTTTATCCTTCTTTGTGGGGACATTGTTGATTGTCATGTCATGTCATGTTTGGATGTACATTGTGGATGCCGTCTTTGCTCCACACGCTGTAAGTCTTTGCTGTCGTCCAGCATTCTGTTTTTGTTTACTTTGTAGCCAGTTCAGTCTTAGTTTCGTTCTGCATAGCCTTCCCTAAGCTTCAATGCCTTTTCTTAGGTGCACCCACCTTTTGGTTTAAGCATTAAGACACCTTATTACCTGCACACTGCCTCCCGCTGTTTCCGACATCTACAAAGCAATTAGCTACCTGCTGCCATCTACTGATATGGAAGAGTATTACACGGTTACTCTGCCGAGCTCTAGATAGCACCGACCACTCAACAACACATCATTTGCAGACTATAATTACTGGTTTGCAAAAAATATTTTTAACCCAAATGGGTGAAATTAGATAATCTCCCACGGCACACCAGACTGTATCTCATGGCACACTAGTGGTTGAAAAGCAGTGCTCTAAGCAAAGGTAAAGCTGCAGCCAGACATGGCCAAAAAGGAAGTGGGACTACAGCAATAAGAGCACTGGAAGGGAAAAAGAACCAAAACACTGTAAAAAAAAAAAAAAAATGTGATGAGGGATCATGACAAAAAAGTATGGTTTTTTATATATATATTTACATCAATTTATTGCAGCAGCATAATATGTTTTATTTTCTCACACAGGCGTGAGTGACACATAGTGTGACGCACACATAGACAGCTCAGTCTTCCCTGCCCCACTTTTCACCGTCTCTGAAAAGTTCTGCTGACATCCTCTGAGCCAGTCAGTGTACATGTGTCCTTAATCCTCTCCTGCCAGCACACACTTGACCCCTCTGACAATGAGCCGCTTCTCTCAGATTTATTTTACATTTTTTTCTCAATTTAAACACATCTGTTTACTCTTTTGACTCCATGATGTCCAGTGCACGAAGAACTCCAGATGTTCCCTGACAGATGTCGCTCTCATGCAAGCATTAAGTCATTGCGATGTAAACGATTGTTGCTAAAGTGTGCCTGAAATGTTGGCTGGCTGAAATATTCATGAGGATTCATTGCAATAAACAAACACTGTAGATATCAAATCATTTAACATAATTTACAATTCTGTAAGTGAGTACATTACGCACAATTCCATCAGAAATTTACAAACCCAAAACCAATGAAGTTGGCATGTTGTGTAATTCGTAAATAAAAACAGAATACAATGATTTGCAAATCCTTTTCAACTTACATTCAATTGAATAAACTGCAAAGACAAGATATTTAATTTTCGAACTGAGAAACTTAATTTTTTTTTGTGCAAATAATCATTAACTTAGAATTGAATGGTTCAACACAAAGTTGGCACAGGGGTATTTTTACCACTGTGTTACATGGCCTTTCCTTTTAACAACACTCAGTAAATGTTTGGGAACTGAGGAGACCAATTTTTGAAGCTTTTCAGGTGGAATTCTTTCCCATTCTTGCTTGATGTACAGCTTAAGTTGTTCAACAGTCTCTGTTGTGGTATTTTAGGCTTCATATTGCGCCACACATTTTCAATGGGAGACAAGTCTGGACCAATGTTCCCTCTAATTTTTAATGTTTGCGAGCAAACGCACAAACTCCCTGAGCATTCAGTGGAGCACATGTGAGCAACATCAGACGTGCACACTGTGGCCACACCAGCGTCACACCTGTCCCAAACCTGGCATCATAACAATTTAAATGTTTTATTAAAATAATTTTCTGATATAAGTGATTTTGCCCTCTTACAATGACAATAACAAAAAAAACATGTTTTTCATGACCTATGTGCTAGTATTGTATGTCTGGCTGCGGGTCCTGCCTTTAAAAGAAATGTTACCCCTTTCAGAGATTACATTTAGTTCCTGTAACTTTCTGTCTGTAAAATACATCTTTTAGCATTTATGAAATCTAGTGACAATATTTCATGAATAATATCCTTGGATTAACATTCTTAATAAATGGCAGTAAAATAAGCACATATCTGATTGTGGAGTCAGAGTGTTACAACCTGGCATTTACACATTGTGTGGCGTTGGGGTTGTCCGACTTTTTGTTTGGCCCTAAACGCAACACTGGCTAAGTGCCATGAGTGCGTGTGTTGGTGCAGGTGAGACAGAGCGAGCGGCTTCTGTTGAAACGACGGATGACAAAGTTGGTTTAAGCCTGGATTGTATGGCAGAAAATTACCAGTTTTTATAGATAAAAGTTTTTTTTACTCATGTTTTTGGTGTGGTTACAAACAGTTTTGCTCAATAAAGTGATTGATGGAATTCCTGTCCGTAAAGTGTCTCGACGGACGATAATTGAACTGTGTTGACAAAGATTGTTTTATTCATTGGGGCCACTCTTGTTGTCACCTGTCACTCATAGAGTTGCATTGCAAAATCATACAGAATAAATTGTAATGTGTTTATTTTGTTTAAAGTTCAGATGGGATTTTTGATTTTCTGCACGGCATTAATTTGCTGTGTGCAGAGGACGCGTGAGCAGTGCGCAATTGCGTAGGCGCTAGAGATGCGCGGTTTGCGGACACAACCGCGGAGTCCGCGGATAATCCGCGGGTCGGGCGGGTGACATGACGTAAAAAATAGATTGTTAATAGATTCGGGCGGTTGAACCAATTCGGAAATATATATACATAGTTAAATGTTGTTACCCACATACGAAAAACGTATAGATTTTATCGGTCCTTTAGGTGGAGCTGATGGTGCATCACTGAAAAAGGAAAGGATTGACTTCACAGAATGGGAGGAGGATACACCTGTGCCCGTTGATGAAGTAGAGGATTATTTCTCTACAAACGTCCATCTCGACGGATCAGCAGAGGAAAATCTACTTTCCTTTTGGGGGAAACAAGGACAATCATTCCCACGACTACAACACCTTGCCAAGAGAATCCTATGCGTCCCAGCAACAGTGCCGCAAGTGAGCGCTCCTGAATCCTGGCACTATACCAAATAAGCCCATGTCTAACCTATATTGAGTTCGGTCAGCTGAATAATGTTGATGGTTACGTGTTGTTTGGGCGCACTACAATGCAAAGGAATTAAGGCAATTGCGTTGTTTATTGTGTTTTTTTCTATTCGAGATATACAACTGTGTGCTAATTATTTGGCCTCGCTTTCAAGTGAAGCGCATCTCCGATTGGCTACAATGTAAGGATATTTAGCCTGCTTTGTTTGTCGCGACCGTCTATTTTCATTATAATTCAAGTTTGATGATAAAGTGCAGTCTGATGGGTTTGATTTCCCCCCTTCAGCTTTTTGCCTTGGCCAATAAGTTGCAGGTAATTTATTATTATTATTTATTTTATTTATTTTTGTTTAAATAGGGATGACATACATATGTTATTGTATAATTTAAGTTTGTGCGCGTGATTGACAGCCTAAGGCTTATGAGGCACATTTTTTATTGATTTTTTTATTTCAACTTAAAAACGTATGAGCCTATATGCCCATGCCTACAACATAGGCTATGTGTTCATCTTTATTTTCCTGCCTGTCGTTGACAATGGAGATTGTCTGATATTTTGTCATGGCTGCAGATCAATCAATAAAGGTTCATCTTTGTCGCGAAATTGTTCACTGTTTCACTATGCACCCCGCCCTCGTCCCTATTTGAGCATTATAACGTTAACAAGTTAATATTCATTGAAATAAATTCAGAAAACATTTTTTACCTAACGAAAATATAGGCCTAGTCTTTCTAAAACATTTTTTTAACTTCTTAAAAGCATCGTTCTGCTTGCTGCAACTGCGCACACAAAGTGTGAGGAACGCACTCCTGATCTGAGGGCATTGGCAACAATAGTCAACACTTTCTTAATGGAAATGACAATAATACTATAATAATGATAAATAATATTATCATGCATTGAATGTCTCTGCTGCATTGGATCAGTCTCCTTTCTTTAACAGGCAAAAACTTTCTAACCTCACTAATGCCTTGCATCGTCTATATTAGATATATAACAACGGGCGGATGGCGGGCGGGTGTGGTTTTGATAAAATGTTGGTTGGGTGGATGGCGGATGGATGACGACTTTTGTGATGCGGTTGCGGATGAAATAATTGCCTATCCGCGCATCTCTAGTAGGCACGCACCTTAGAGGGAACGTTGGTCTGGACTACAGGCAGGCCAGTCAAGCACTCATTTACTATGAAGCCCCGCTGTCATAACACGTGTCTCGGCATTGTCTTGCTGAAATAAGCAGAACAGGTGGGTGCCATGATTGGGTATAAAAACAGCTTCCATGAAATTCTCAGTCATTCACAAACAAGGATGGGGCGAGGGTCACCACTTTGTCAACAAATGCGTGAGCAAATTGTCGAACAGTTTAAAAACAACATTTCTTAACGAGCTATTGCAAGGAATTTAGGGATTTCACCATCTACGGTCCGTAATATCATCAAAAAGTTCAGAGAACCTGGAGAAATCACTGCACGTAAGCGTCAAGGCTGAAAACCAAAATTGAATGCCCGTGACTTTCGATCCCTAAGGCAGTACTGCATCAAAAAGTGATATCAGTGTGTAAAGGATATCACCACATGGGCTCAGGAACACTTCAGAAAACCACTGTCAGTAACTACAGTTTGTCGCTCATCTGTAAGTGCAAGTTAAAACTCTACTATGCAAAGCCAATGGCATTTATCAACAACACCCAGAAACGCCGCCAGCTTCGCTGGGCCCGAGCTCATCTAAGATGGACTGATGCAAAGTGGAAAAGTGTTCTGTGGTCTGACGAGTCCACATTTCAAATTGTTTTTGGAAACTGTGGAGGTTGTGTCCTCCGGACCCAAGAGGAAAATAACCATAAGCACTGATTTGGAGGCTCCCCAACCAGAGGCAGAACTAGTTTTATTTTTTTATTTTATTTTATTTTATTTTATTTTTATTTTTTTTAAATTTATTTTTATTTATTTTTTATTTTTTTGTGTCCTGTCCAGCTTCTCAGGCAAATCATATAGTTGATGTAGATGCCCATGTCGGCTGTTCAGATTTACTTTACAAAAGAGAAGTGTAGCATACTTCTCTTGTTGCCTTATTTGTATTTGACTTTATTAAATGTATTTATATTATCATTTAGTGCAGCCGGGCCGGAGCAGGAGGGGATAGAAAGAGAAAAAAAAAGAAGACAGAGGGGGAAATTGTGGGGACAAGAGGGGGATTAGACAGAGAGACAAAAACAACAACAGCAAACAACAACAACAACAACAATAGAGCAACATCAGCAAATACGACATGTACAAATATGATGGTAAAAGTAATAGCAAATAAGCAGTTAGCGAAAAATAAAAAATAATACAGAAATGACAATGAGCATTATTACACTACAAATGGATCAATACAAATACCAATAGAAATAGCGCTATTGATAATGAACAATACCAATAATTTACCTTTATTATCAACAATGCAGTTGTTTAAATGCAACAATACATATACGTAATGATAACTTGAGATACGAAAGAATGCAAAAAAAATGGAGGGGGAGAAAGAGAAGCAACCTACATTAACCTTGTAGATTGTTATAGTCACAGTAGGTTAAGCTTTGTCAGTGTGCCATGTGTTACACCCAGTTTACCCTAGGGCAACAACGTTAATATATGTTTGATGAAACGTGATTATGTGCATGAGTGTAAGTATGATATCGTAACCGAGGGTTTGTAGCGAAAATGGCTTACAATATCAAGATGATGATATGGCAGAGCTGGGCAAATATTTTGACCCGGGGGCCACATTGAGAGAAAAAATGTGTCTGGGGGGGCCAATGTGTATGTGTGTATAAATTATATACACACAACTGTCTGTAAAAATCTGCTGTACAGTATGTGTGTTTGGGTCCCTTTATTTCAGGAACACTATAATACTGAAAGTCACAACGTCTGATAGAATGCTAAAAACAATACGACAGACCACCTCAAAAAAACGGAATGGAATTTTAGTTTTTTACTGAATGGCACACCCAAAATGTACAGTTGTGGTCAAAAGTTTACATACACTTGTAAAGAACATAATGTCATGGCTGTCTTGAGTTTCCAATAAATTCTACAACTCTTTTTTTTTTTTTTGTGATAGAGTGATTGGAGCACATATTTGTTGGTCACAAAAAAAACATTCATGAAGTTTGGTTCTTTTATGAATTTATTATGGGTCTACTGAAAATGTGACCAAATCTGCTGGGTCAAAAGTATACATACAGCAATGTTAATATTTGGTTACATGTCCCTTGGCAAGTTTCACTGCAATAAGGCTCTTTTGGTAGCCATCCACAAGCTTCTGGTTGAATTTTTGACCAATCCTCGTGACAAAATTGGTGCAGTTCAGCTAAATTTGTTGGTTTTCTGACATAGACTTGTTTCTTCAGCATTGTCCACACGTTTAAGTCAGGACTTTGGAAAGACCATTCTAAAACCTTAAATTCTAGCCTAATTTAGCCATTCCTTTACCACTTTTGACATGTGTTTGGGGTCATTGTCTTGCTGGAACACCCAACTGCACCCAAGACGCAACCTCTCGGCTGATGATTTTAGGTTGTCCTGAAGAATGGAGGTAATCCTTCTTTTTCATTGTCCCATTTACTCTCTGTAAAGCACCAGTTCCATTGGCAGCAAAACAGGCCCAGGGCATAATACTACCACCACCATGCTTAACAGTATTAATGGTGTTCTTGGGATTAAAGGCTGGGTATTGTGGCCAAACAGCTACATTTTTGTTTCATCTGAAATTACATAGACAAAGATAAGACCTTCTGGAGGAAAGTTCTGTCAAAATGTCAATCAGAAGCTTGCCAGAAGCATGTGGATGGCTACCAAAAGCGCCTTATTGCAGTAAAACTTGCCAAGGGACATGTAACCAAATATTAACATTGCTGTATGTATACTTTTGACCCAGCAGATGTCAGGATGTGTTGGTGACAAACCCCAAGATGCACAGATGGCAGGCTTGATACAGGAAAACATGGTTCTACTGTCCAAAAATGCAGGTAAAACACAAACCAGGAGACAGGAAACAGCAAACAGGAACAGGAATCAGGGAACAGCAAACAGGAAACGCCTAACAGCTATCAGCATACAGGACATAGCAAACAGCTTACAGCTACAAGGCAGGACTTAATAGCAGCCGGCTGATTGACACCAGGTGTGGCCAGGTGCCAATCAGCCGCAGATGAGCGGAAACAGCGCTCAGGTAGACAAGCAGGAAACTGAACAAAAATAAGAGCGTTGACAGGAAATAAAACAAACAGAGGAAAAACTAAAACACAACCAAACTGTCAGTGACAAGCTTGACAGCAGATTTAGCCACATTTTCAGTAGACCCATAATAAATTCATAAAAGAAACAAACTTTTGTGACCAACAAGTATGTGCTCCAACCACTCTATCACAAAAAAAATAAGAGTTGTAGAAATGATTGGAAACTCAAGACATTATGTTTTTTACAAGTGTATGTACACTTTTGACCACGACTGTACATGAAAATAAAGAAAGTGTGATTTACAATATTAACTATGAACAATAAAACACTGAATATTAACAACATATGAACGTCGCTCCTCTTTTACTTCTCAGACCAGCTCCTCGGCAGTTGTGTATATTTTACAATCAAGCAAAACACAACAAAAATGTAACAAACAGCAAAATATGAATGCAAAGGGTAATAAACACCTACAATATGATTTATTATTACGTCTGTTTCTGCTCCGAAAACAAACCCCGCCCACTCTGCTTTGTTCCTGGTCTGAGCTGCTGTGACGTAAATTACCGTAATAACTCGCATAACACCCAAAAGCGCAGATTTCGACCATTGAAATACTTTCTATAGTTCAAGCCTTACGGTCATTTAAAAACAGCACTGCACATCATAATGGCGGCTACAGTTTTGATGTTAAAGGTCTAAACAAATTATGTCAAACGTCCGGCGGGCCGGATTGAAAATCTTAACGGGCCGCATGTGGCCCCAGGGCCCTATTTTTCATCATGCGGTCCTTGGGGGATAGTTTGGACAAGTGTGGTGTAATTTGACATGTGAATGTAGAATAATAGATTTAATCCCACACATTTAGAACATTCAAGATGAAGTATAAATGTTAGAAGTAATCAACCATTTGAAACAATGCAGCTTCAAAAGGAGCGCAATAAATGTCAGTGTTTAAACTAAATGTACTGAAAGGCATATAATATAGTGTGTTCTGCATTCGTGGACATCAACTCCGCATTGAGGTTAGTGGACGCCCCCTGGTGGCTGTTTATAATAACAAATGTCACTTTGCTGTCAAATGGCGTCATCTACAGGATATGACGGATGGTACACCATTGTTATTGTTCTCAATGAAACACTTATAATTGTACATAAAATTAAGGATGCAATTTCTGAGAAATGTAAAGTGAAGTAAATTATATTTATATAGCGCTTTTCTCTAGTGACTCAAAGCGCTTTACATAGTGAAACCCAATATCTAAGTTACATTTAAACCAGTTTGGGTGGCACTGGGAGCAGATGGGTAAAGTGTCTTGCCCAAGGACACAACAGCAGTGACTAGGATGGCGGAAGCAGGGATCGAACCTGGAACCCTCAAGTTGCTGACACGGCTGCTCTACCAACCGAGCTATACCGCCCCAAATAAAGCCCATCCAAGCATGGGATGATCCAACATAAAGATAACTTCAACAAATGTCTGACAAAAATGTGATCTTAAAGAGAACATCCTATAACAGGGGTGTCAAACTCATTTTAGCTCATGGATTAAAAAAATCATGGCAATAAAACAAAAACAACAAAGACAACTTCAAATTGTTTTTTTTTTTTGTCTTACTTTGGCCAAAAATAGAACAAATACATTCTGAAAATATTACAATAAAACTATAGAAAAAAAATACAGGCAGTGGTAAAGTTTAGATCCATGTAGGAAAGAAGAAAGTGAAGGAATGTTTATAATTGAATACATTTACATATGCATAAAAATGTGTTTTCTTTTGAATGATTTTTTTTTAATGAATTAAGTAACGTTTATGACAACATTTTTCCAAAACACAATATAGAATGTGAGATATAACAGGATAATGCATACATTTATCAATCAATCTTTATCAATCAATCTTCATTTATATAGCCCTAAATCACAAGTGTCTCAAAGGGCTGCACAAGCCACAACGACATCCTCGGTACAAAGCCCACATACGGGCAAGGAAAAACTCACCCCAGTGGGACGTCGATGTGAATGACTATGAGAAACCTTGGAGAGGACCGCATATGTGGGTAACCCCCCCCCTCTAGGGGAGACCGAAAGCAATGGATGTCGAGTGGGTCTGACATAATATTGTGAGAGTCCAGTCCATAGTGGATCCAACATAATAGTAAGAGTCCAGTCCATAGTGGGGCCAGCAGGAAACCATCCCGAGCGGAGACGGGTCAGCAGCGCAGAGATGTTCCCAACCGATATACAGGCGAGCGGTCCACCCCGGGTCCCGACTCTGGACAACCAGCACTTCATCCATGGCCACCGGACCTGTGCCCCCCCCCCCTCAAGGAAAAGGGGAGCAGAGGAGAAAAGAAAAGAAACGGCAGATCAACTGGTCTAACAGGGGGGCTATTTAAAGGCTAGAGTATACAAATGAGTTTTAAGATGGGACTTAAATGCTTCTACTGAGGTAGCATCTCTAATTGTTACCGGGAGGGCATTCCATAGTACTGGAGCCCGAATAGAAAACGCTCTATAGCCCGCAGACTTTTTTTGGGCTCTGGGAATCACTAATAAGCCGGAGTTCTTTGAACGCAGATTTCTTGCCGGGACATATGGTACAATGCAATCGACAAGATAGGACGGAGCTAGACCGTGCAGTATTTTATACGTAAGTAGTAAAACCTTAAAGTCACATCTTAAGTGCACAGGAAGCCAGTGCAGGTGAGCCAGTATAGGCGTAATATGATCAAACTTTCTTGTTCTTGTCAAAAGTCTAGCAGCCGCATTTTGTACCAACTGTAATTTTTTAATGCTAGACATAGGGAGCCCCGAAAATAATACGTTACAGTAGTCGAGACGAGACGTAACGAACGCATGAATAATGATCTCAGCGTCGCTAGTGGATAAAATAGAACGAATTTTAGCGATATTACGGAGATGAAAGAAGGCCGTTTTAGTAACACTCTTAATGTGTGACTCAAACGAGAGAGTTGGGTCGAAGATAATACCCAGATTCTTTACTGATTCGCCTTGTGTAATTGTTTGGTTGTCAAATGTTAAGGTGGTATTATTAAATAAATGTCGGTGTTTAGCAGGACCGATAATCAGCATTTCCGTTTTCTTGGCGTTGAGTTGCAAGAAGTTAGCGGACATCCATTGTTTAATTTCATTAAGACACGCCTCCAGCTGACTACAATCCGGCGTGTTGGTCAGCTTTAGGGGCATGTAGAGTTGGCTGTCATCAGCATAACAATGAAAGCTAACACCGTATTTGCGTATGATGTCGCCTAGCGGCAGCATGTAAATACTAAAGAGTGCAGGGCCAAGAACCGAACCCTGAGGAACTCCGCACGTTACCTTAACATAGTCCGAGGTCACATTATTATGGGAGACGCATTGCATCCTGTCAGTAAGATAAGAGTTAAACCACGACAAAGCTAAGTCTGACATACCAATACGTGTTTTGATACGCTCTAATAAAATATTATGATCGACGGTATCGAAAGCAGCGCTAAGATCAAGAAGCAGCAACATAGATGACGCATCAGAATCCATCGTTAGCAGTCATTTATCATTTGTTTACAAAAAAGTGGGACCCCAAAAATTTACTGTGGGACCCCATTTTTATGACTTGAAGTGAAGTGAATTACATTTATATAGCGCTTTTTCTCAAGTGACTCAAAGCGCTTTACATTGTGAAACCCAATATCTAAGTTACATTTAAACCAGTGTGGGTGGCACTGGGAGTAAAGTGACTAGGATGGCGGAAGCGGTGATCGAACCTGCAACCCTCAAGTTGCTGGCACGGCCGCTCTACCAACTATACCGTCCCAACACTTGACTTGATGGGGTCCCTGGGACCCTGTTTTGAAAATTCCTGGAGCGCCAACACTGATGGAGTATTGGTGCGAGCCGGTTCTAATACTAATCAAATATCATAGTTAAGGCCAAGATCCAGCCCTTTGACTTTGACACATCAGTCCTATAAGAATACTTAATACGAGTTAAAATGTGTTCTATAAATCTTTGTGCGTGACTTGAACGCATTAAAGTTAGAAAATATTTAGGAGTGGTTGTCAATAATCATGTGAC
The DNA here is from genome assembly GCF_033978685.3 of Nerophis lumbriciformis. Taxonomy (NCBI): domain Eukaryota; kingdom Metazoa; phylum Chordata; class Actinopteri; order Syngnathiformes; family Syngnathidae; genus Nerophis; species Nerophis lumbriciformis. Next base: position 24,480,735 of record NC_084581.2, read on the forward strand.
TTTTGAGCCCAAGATATTCCCAACAATTGTACATTAATGCGTTGTCTTCAATTGATGTGATGCATATTGATTTGTGCCCTGGTTTTCTGTTGATGCCTTGGATTTTTTGGTGCATGTATGTGCTATCAATGTTTTTGTGTTGTTTAGTTTTTTCACATTGTGAGTTCATCCATACTTCTTCCGCCTGGTGGCATACATTCTTGTAGAAGCTCATCTAGTTGGTTGTTCTCACTAGTTTCTCTGCGCTTTGTATTGAACATTGTTGAATCTTTTGCCATTGTTCCCTTGCCTTTGATAGTTTATGGAACACTTCAAATGTGTTCAAAACTGATACAGAAAAAATGTTTTCAGAATGCTTTTGGAGTCACAAGCTCTCGTAACTCAATTGAGCTCGTATCACCAGGGCATTTCCAAGTCCAGCATTTCCTTGAGCATTTCCGGGTGTTCTCTTCAGCCCAATTTGGAGAGTAAATGCTGACTTTTAGTCAGTGGTTCTTAACCTTATTGGAGGTACCGAACCTCACCAATTTCATATGCGCATTCACCGAACCCTTCTTTAGTGAAAAATGAATAAAAAAAACTTTTCAAATTCAAGACAAACTTATATGTTTTTTTTACTGGTGCACAAAATGAACCGTGCATGAACATCACCTTGTTCAAAGAACAAAACCAACACCTGAACTCACAACAAATTACACACCTGCAAATCAGATGGAAAATTAGAGGGAATATTGTTTGGGGGTATCCATAATACGTCGATAGGGAGACGTTTTTATTTACACGATGAGTTGGGTGTGTCTTGACCTCCGCGAACCCCTGAGGCCGGCTCACCGAACCCCTAGGGTTCGATCGAACCCAGGTTAAGAACCACTGGTTTAAGAATATTGTTTGTCTGTTAATGTGAAGCTCTCCACCTCCAGCTACGATGCTTAGAAGCCCATTTAGATTTTGTCCAAGAATAGGTTAGTTCTGCATCAGTTTTTCCATGAGTGTTTTATATTTACAATATATATTAGGGAACAATCCTTTCCCGGCAGGCACAAGACATTGATTAGTTGCATTTGTAAATTGAGACAATGTTGCCGTCTAACGTTGGTTCCGTGTTGTTGGTTGGGAAATGACCAAATTTCAATGGTTAAATCAACATCACAACTTGACATTGAATAAATGTTGTCAAAAAGCATGTTGTTTCAATGTTGTATTTGTGTTGTAAAATATTGGCAGGAAAGTGACCAAAATTCAAAAAGCGTGTTGTTCCAACGTTAGGTTTTAGGACCTAATTCAACAGGTTCTCAACATTGGTTTAATGTCTTGTGCTCTGCTGCACCAGAATCAGCAGTGACTGCTTCATCTGAGTTTGAGTCCACAGCAAACACTCACTCCCAGCATTCCAATGATGCATTTGATGGTGAGTGAGTAATGTAGGCGCTGCTTGGCTGTTTTGCTTTATTAGTGAACTGCTCTAACACTGGCAATGACTAAGACATTAATCAACACCATGGCTATTTCAATTATCCATCCATCCATCCATTTTCTACCGCTTATTCCCTTTGGGGTCGCGGGGGGCGCTGGAGCCTATCTCAGCTACAATCGGGCGGAAGGCGGGGTACACCCTGGACAAGTCGCCACCTCATCACAGGGCCAACACAGATAGACAGACAACATTCACACTCACATCCACACACTAGGGCCAATTTAGTGGTGCCAATCAACTTATCCCCAGGTGCATGTCTTTGGAAGTGGGAGGAAGCCGGAGTACCCGGAGGGAACCCACGCAGTCACGGGGAGAACATGCAAACTCCACACAGAAAGATCCCGAGCCCGGGATTGAACCCAAGACTACTCAGGACCTTCGTATTGTGAGGCAGATGCACTAACCCCGCTGCCACCGTGAAGCCCTATTTCAATTATATATTAGCAAAAATATATGCTCCATTTATTTATCATTCAATTTAAACTCACATTTAGATTAGATTAGCCTTTTTGTTTTATATCAATGTATACCATGTGCTTTGTTTTACTTGCACATTCAACGAAAATACCACATATCTTGAGCCAGGACAGTTGTTGTTTTGTTTTTTTTGCATATCAGTGCCTGATTTTTGAACACAATAAAATACCCAATTACCAATTTGTTGAGTGATTAATTGAATATGTGTTTGCAATCAGATGTGTAATAACTTGTTGCAAATCAGTGAAATGAGAATATGACAACTAATAATAAATAATTTACACAATAATACATTGACTTGTGAAGTGGTTCATCGTAAAAAGGAAACCATTTGGGTTTATTAAACCAGGCACCGCCAAGAACGCTAAAAAACAAGAACATTGAAGGTAGCATACTCTTTCAGGGGCCCAAGAATTCCTAGCAACGGCCCTGACTATAACTATCGTTTTATAAGTGCCCACAAGCCTATCAATGCCTTTGAAAAATCGGGGTACTCAGCTGCTCTTTTTTGTTTATCTCCCCTTGGTATAAAATGGTGTGCTTATGATAAACTGGCGAGTCGCACGTTACGTGAGTCAATCAACTCAACAATGCGAGGAAGATGGATGGACATGAAGACGACGGACAGTGGCGGTTTTAGCAATGGTTGAACCAATGGTATTTTTTCATGATGACTTCAAAATAAATTATAAAGAAAAGTTCGACATGTATGTTTACGTGTACATTCTATACTTTTAGTTCTTATGATATGTAAGTACATCCGATTAAGACTTTGAAGACTTTCTTTAAGTCATTTTGTAAAAAAAAAAAACTTCTCCAAAACTTGTACTTTTTAGTTTTAGTTTAGTTCATTATTTCTTCGGTCAGGGGTCAACAAAATAATCAAACAGTTTTACATTCATAAATTGACAATTTTACAGACCGAAAGGTTTAGGCTGAAGTTGAGCACTTATTTCGCCTAACCCTATAAACAATCTCAAATACAAGATGTAGTAAAACCTGGAGACATCGGGCTCTGATCTTGAGCATCATAGAAATGGGAAATGTCCTTTACACTACATATTAAGAATACACTTTGTGCACAACATGATCACTGTTCAAATATATACACTGTAAAGACATAGACGAACAGTTGTGAAATATTCCTGTACACGTGTTGGTTAAACATTTGTACCAATAATATGCTTTGTACAAACACTTATACTTCCATTATTATTTCCGTCCCACATTTAGTTTTGTAACGAACATTGATCATAGTATTAACTACGGGTGTTGATTCAAGAGTGGATGTATTTTTCTAGGACATTGGTCTTAAAGTTTTTTTTTAATGTGTGAATGGAACTGGAACACTTTAAGGTATCATCCAAGCTGTTCCACAGATGAACCCCCCTGACACAAACACATCTACTTTTTAAGCTGTTTGCTTTCTGAAGGACAGATGAACCTCTAAGGTCGTACAAACTCTCCCTGGGTTTGAACCTCTCCTGTAGACACCGAGGCAGCATGAGCTTTATACTGTACATGGTCATTTGGATTTGTTATATATTGTATATATTATATAAAAATATAATATAATATATCAGTATATATTATACACTGTATATGTAATATGTAATTATTACATATATGTTACATTTTATATTTCTACTATGGTACATTTTTAGTCTACTTTATACCTGCATTATCCTTTCCATCCTTACCCTTTCCATTCTTTGAAACTGAGCTACTGTGTGGAACAATTTCCCTTGTGGATCATTAAAGTTTGTCTAAGTCTAAGTCTATGCGTCACAATAGCAGTGTTAAGGTCAACAAGATGCAGTGCAGTTTTAATGTGTTTAATTGAATAAAAAGAGCATTGGTATGATCATAATAATCCGCATAATTTACAATTCGATTGGCTTTCTTTTGAAGTAAGAACGTAGAGTTGATGTTTTATTTATAATTGTTACCCCAGATTTCAACACAACTCAGATATGGGAGTATGAAAGCATTATATAACATTTAGATTTACAGAGTTTTTAATTTTATGTAACATAACAATACTTTTTGCCATCTTTGTCTTGAGTATATTTATGTGCAGTTTCCTATTGAATTTGTCATCTATATAGATTCCCAAAAATGTAGTTGAATATACCCTTTTCCATCTCCTATCATCAATTATTTTCCTTATGTTTTTCAGCTACTTTCTCCAACATAGTTAATTGTAGATTTACAAATAATTCTCTCCATCCATCCGTCCATTTTCTACCACTTGTCTCTCTCAGGGTGGCAGTAGTGACTGGAGCCTATCCCAGCTGCATTCACCACCTGCTCATAGTTGAGTATTGACCAAGATGAGTGTTATATCTTCATTCATACTGCAGGTGGTATCAAACATCCATCTTTTTTATGCTCAGTGAATTTTTTTAGACAAAGAAACCTGAGTCAGTGCTAATTCAAGGATGTTGACAATGCAATGACAAGCTGCCTGCAGATTATTGAGCGACTTGTGTCTGGACTGATGAAAAAAAACAACCAAATATGATCCATTAAAACTCTGTCAAGTTGAAAAGAAGAAAGCATTCTGCTGTCCAAGGCCGCGCTCTTTTCTTTGCACTTGTGTTTGAAGCTTACCTCTAAACTGGGAACAATGAGTCATTCCATCTTCCTTCCGCAGGCAAGCATTGTGTGTGTGAGACCTTCCCCCACTGAGCTGATTGGAATAAGGAAGACGTGAGTCAATTTGCCAGATTTGACCCAATGCATGTTTCTTTTGTTCTAACATTACATAACCAGAGTATACTTGGGTGTGCATATCGGACCAGGTATCAGAAGTATCTCCACTAAAGTTGTGCAGTATCACCAGTGTTGGGTTAGTTACTGAAAACCAGTAACTAGTTACAGTTACTAGTTACTTTATTTCAAAAGTAACTCAGTTACTAACTCAGTTACTTACACCAAAAAGTAATGCGTTACTGTGAAAAGTAACTATTTAGTTACTTCTTTTTTTCTTCTTTTTTTTTTAAAGCTCCCATTAATGCCCTTTTTGCCTTTTTTTCAGTACTGTTATTGCACTGGAGAATAATACAATCTGTTGATCAACTTGACATGCATTTTTATTTTCCTTTTAACATAATTAATGAAAAACAGTGCAACATAAAAAGGCATTACTCCTTTCTTTAAACTTGGACCAATGACCATTAATAAAAAACAAGTTTAAGTGCAACATAAGAAGAAACATAATCTTCCTTGAAACATAGGTAGTGAAATAAAGGCTGACATCTGGAGTGATGCTGCTGTCTTCCACACTTGGAGCCATGGATTGTAGAATCCTTGTTTTCAGTGGCAGGATCATTGACACAGATGGTGAAGTTTCAGTGCTCAGTAGAGATGGAACACTTTTGAGGGGTTTAAGCACCTGGAGGACCTCATCTGCCACTCTCACATCATCATCAGACAGGGTGACATTTGTCTTCAGGGTGTTGTGGGTCAATGCAGAGTATATAGCTGCCTGCTGCTCCAACATATCATAAGTGGAGTTCCACCTCGTTGGGACATCATGTATGAGCAGGCAGCTTTAGCATTTCTTGCTTTGTCTTAAGCACATGAGCAGCTGTTGTGCTTGGGTGGAAGTAAGAAACCTTCCTGATCCTCCCAAAGAGGCGCTCCATCCTATTGACTGAGATGTGATGCCAAATTCACTACATGTGCAAAGCACCTATCTGTGGTCCCAGTCCTGCCTCATTCTCTGTAATTATTTGATTTTTGGCATTATCACGTGTGACTGGGATATCTTTATCTTCCATTCCTCCACTGCTTGTGTCAGTACCTGCGCAAGGTGACTCTCGTAGAGGGGGCGTGTCTTCTCATCTCCCAGTCTGCTGTGATGAAGTGAGCGCTTATAGTTCCGCTGGACGTCCAGCCGTCTGTCATGAGCGCAACAGATGATGCTCGAGATAGTTCATCCACAACTTTTTTCTTCTCCTGCTCATAAAGATCTGGCACAATCTTATTGCTGAAGTGGGTGGGCGACGGGATGTCGTAACGTGGTTCAAGCACGTTCAGCATGTGTTTAAAACCCTCGTTTTGCACAACCGAATCTGCACTTATAAACACACCGATTCAATGGCGCGGGGCGTTCAAGCTCCTCCGTTATTGCGCTTGCCATGACCACGCTGTGTGTGGACTGAACGTGACAACAACTTTTTTTTTTTGTTTCATATATCAAACCGCGGATCAAACCTCCCTCCCCGCCCCCCCACCCCCCCACACACACATAGACCGCGCCTCTTTTCTTCTCTCCGGCTTGTGACAGAGGAAGATTCAGAAGAACGGCACCGCAGCGCTTCTGTTTCTAGCCGATACTACATCAAAAGTAACGTAAAATAACGCAGTAACGCATCATGTAGTAACGGTAACTAAATTACTGAATAAAAAAAAATAACGCGTTAGATTACTAGTTACCGCCGAAACTAACGGCGTTACAGTAACGCGTTACTTTGTAACGCGTTAGTCCCAACACTGAGTATCACTAATAAGAGACACCAGTGTGATGAGATCAAGATTTTTGAGGGTTTTTTTCAATGTTTATTTGAAGTTTTTTTTTTTTGTTATGTTGTTGTACATGAAATATGTAATTGGATAGAGGAGAGCTTTGGAGGCAAAAATAATAATAATAATAATAATAATAATAATAACAATAATAATAATAATAATAATAATAATATTAATAATAATAATTAAAGCTGCAAGCAGCAATGGACGGGACCGACTTTGACGGCACATAAAATCCAAACCGGAGCAGTAATTAAAACTCTTTGGTCAACTTTTAATCAGAAGGGTTCAATCTCTCTCCTGTGCTAGTTTGAAGCCGACACAACAAACGCGCTCAGAGGAGATAATGTTTGAAAAAGGTGACCGGTTTTTACAAAACTTTTGTTTTGAAGGGGGAATTGCAAACTTCCTGTTGATTTTTGCTGGGGGTGGTCAATGAATGAAATGTAGGTCTAAGTGAGACCTACATAGAGGTACTGGAAGTTACAGGCAGTTTTGTCTGAGTTTTCTTCCTAGGAGCAGTTGTGTCTGTGTTTTCTTCCTAGGGGGCGCTAGAGCTCAATTTTGAGTTTTGGGGTTGGTTTTTTTTTATTAGATCGCAATTTTTGAGTTGAGTTTTGAAGCATGTTAAGGGGGTCAAATTATAGCTCAAAGAGGCAAAAGGTGGCAGCTCAGAGAGGAGCACTCAGGATCCCCCGGGAGGAGCTGGACGAAGTGGCTGGGGAGAGGGAAGTCTGGGCTTCCCTGCTTAGGCTGCTGCCCCCGCGACCCGACCTCGGATAAGCGGAAGAAGATGGATGGATGGATGGATGGAGGCAAAAGTGACTGTTTTTACAAAACTTTTGTTTTGAAGGGAGAATTGCAAACTTCCTGTTGATTTTTGCTGAATGATGTCAGTGTATGAAATCTAGGTCTAAGTGAGACCTACATAGAATTTTTTGTTTCATGTATCTCCGACATTCCTAGTGGGAGTTACAGGCAGTTTTGTCTGTGTTGTTTCCTAGGGAGCGCTAGAGCGCAATTTTGAGTTTTGGGGTTTGAATTTTTTATTAGATGGCAATTTTCGCCAGTCCTGATGTGTGTGTCAAATATGGTGAGTTTTGAAGTATGTTAAGGGGGTCAAATTACAGCTCAAAGAGGCGGCGGAATAATAATTATAAAGAATAAAACGCTAGAATAACAATAGGGTCCTCTGTCCCAAAGGGACATTGCGGTCCCTAATAATAGTAATAATAATCCCTCCTCAGTGGCTTTGTGGTTAGAGTGTCCGCCCTGAGATCGGTAGGTCGTGAGTTCAAACCCTGGCCGAGTCATACCAAAGACTATAAAAATGGGACCCATTACCTCCCTGCTTGGCACTCAGCATCAAGGGTTGGAATTGTGGGTTAAATCACCAAAATGATTCCCGAGCGCGGCCACAGCTGCTGCTCACTGCTCCCCTCACCTCCCAGGGGGTGGAACAAGGGGAAGGGTCAAATGCAGAGGGTAATTTCACCACACCTAGTGTGTGTGTGACTCTCAGTGGTACTTTAATCCAAGGACTTTAATGAGAGCCAATAATACATGTTGCTTTTGTTGACTTTTTTTTTTACACTATTGACCTAATGTTAACATTATTACATTTAATTATATAGTTGTGTTAATATATTGCGTTCACAAATACATTTGTGGATGAATAAAAATATTTTTCGGTGGAGTTTTATTCTGACAATAACCATGAAACAGATTTAAGACAACATCCTCGACATTGGCGAACAACCCTGAGCAATTTCAAGTAAAAAGTATTGATAACTGGCCCTGCATTTACTTGCTATGGGATGGATCATTTACTGTGTAAACTATGCCTTTGACCAAGAAATTGAGTGACATGATATTTTCGCATATCACTGGATACATGCAATTTAGCTTATTTGCGGCCCTCGGTCCTGTTTTTCGACTACTTGACAGAGCAACATTGCACATTAAAAACAAATGTCATTATTTTCCAAACAATTATGACAAAACAATGTCTTGAAGGAGAAGATACTGAACTTTGTTTGCAAGAAATTATTGAAGGTTTTGACGCAGTGTGACCAGGGGTTTCCAAATTGAACACCTTTGGAATGTCCGATCCTAACTTTACAAAAAGCTGTGTAAAATAGCACGTTTGTCTTGTCGTTGACACATCTAAATGGGATTAGGTAAGCATTCAATATACAAACCCATGGAGTTTGTTATAGTCTATACAGGGGGTCAGCAACCCACGGCTCTAGAGCCACAAGCGGTTCTTTAGCGCTGCCATAGTGGCTCCATGGAGCTTTTTCAAAAATGTATGAAAATAGAAATAGATAGGAGAAAATATATATTTTTTGTTTCAATATGGTTTCTGTAGGAGGACAAACATGACACAAATCTTCCTAATTGTTCGAAATCCCACTGTTTATATGAAACATGCTTCACTGATGAGAGTATTTGGCAAGTGTCGTTTTGTCCTACTAATTTTGCGGTCCTTGAACTAATCATAGTTTGTTTACATGTAAAACTTTCTCCGATGCTGCCACAGAAAGACATAATTTATGCCACTCCTTCTTTGTCTCATTTTTGTCCACCAAACTTTTAATGCTGTGCGTGAATGCACAAATGTGAGCTTTGTTGATGACATTGACTTGTTGGAGTGCTTATCAGGCATATTTGGTCAGTGCATGACTGCAAGCTAATCGATGCTAACATGCTATTTAGGCTAGCTGTATGTACATATTGCATCATTATGCCTCATTTGTAGGATTGAGCTCATTTAATTCCCTTTACTTATGTCCTCTGTCTATTTCATTTGTATTTGCATGTTTCATGACACATTATGTGTATGTAATATTGGCTGCACTTCTAATAGTTGTTTGTGTGTCGTTATAGACCATAGCAAACGTTACCCAGCTTGCAACGATTGTAATAAATCCACTAACTTGGACACACACATCTATACCTCTGGTCATTAAATGCCAGTAATTTCCAGGAGTGATCTCACCCTCTGAGTAGCTTCTGATTTACTAATGTTTTCCAATTTTGTAAAAATGTGAAGAATACATTTTACAGTTAAACATTTCCGTCAACGAAGATTGGCGTCAGCCTGCGACACATAGTCATTTTGATAGTAGGCTATTATAGCAAATATAGACACTTCCATCATGTGTTGCCTTCATTATAACACTTATTAGGCTTCTTGAGAGTTTGCACTGGCTCCCTGTTCATTTTAGAATGGATTTTTAAAACCTTGCTGTTTGTTTTTAAAGCTTTACATGGACTGGCACCTCATTATATCTCAGACCTCATCCAAATTTACACTCCTACGCTCGCTCTGAGGTCCGAGAGCCAGCTCCAGCTCGTGGTGCCCAACACCAGACTTAAAACCAGGGGAGACAGGGCCTTCTCTGTGGTCGGCCCTAAGCTCTGGAATACTCTGCCCTTCCATGTTCGAACTGCTCCCACAGTGGAGTGTTTTAAGTCTCGTCTTAAGATCCACTTTTATTCTCTGGCTTTTAACACTACGTGAGTTGTGTGTAAATGGGCCCTAGTGTGTGAATGTGAGTGTGAATGTTGTCTGTCTATCTGTGTTGGCCCTGCGATGAGGTGGCGACTTGTCCAGGGTGTACCCCGCCTTCCGCACGATTGTAGCTGAGATAGGCTCCAGCGCCCCCCGCGACCCCAAAGGGAATAAGCGGTAGAAAATGGATGGATGGATGGAGTTGTGTGGTCCTCTGTTGTCCTCTGTTGTCCTGTGTTTTTAAAATGTTGATTTCTATTTATTGTTTTAATTGGTTTTACCCTTTAAAATCGTTTTTAATCATATTTATTTTATATTGGTTTTATATGTGTTTTTATTCAGTCATTGGTGGAGCTAAGGATAATATTTTAATATTGTTTTTAATATTGTTGTGCAGCACTTTGGAAACATTTTGTTGTTTAAATGTGCTATATAAATAAAGTGGATTGGATTGGATATAAGGCTTTTAATTTTTATTTATTTTTGGTCCAATATAGCTTTTTCAACATTGTGGGTTGCCGACCCCTGGTCTATACTCAAAAAGTAGTTATTTTGAAGACATGTTTAAAAAAAAAAAAATTAATAAAAAGCAAACCTAATCAAAAAAAAAATCCTTAATATTCAGTGTATTTAAAGTCCTATTTGACAGTGTCAATAGCACTTGGACACATTCTGCAAAAAAATGTAGTAATTTGTTAATGCTGGCAAAGAACTACTGTTTTGTTTTTTTCACGGTTATTTAGCAGTTGTTCTACAGATTGTATCTAATTGTGCTGTTGCCATGGAAACTGCATGCCACGAGTAGGCTAACCGTGGCACAGAAAGATGGTGTAAAGTTTTTAATTATGGACAGAATTTAGGTCATAATATCTCGCCTGCCAGGTCTATAAATTGCTCTGTGTGCCACTTAGGATTCCGTTGATCTACATTAATTGTGGTCTTCAACGCGGCTGCAGGGAAACTACTGTACAATGTGGAAGGAATCATTTCCAAAGTGCACTATGTAACACGCATTGTGTTCCAGCTACTTTCTCAGTGCTAATTAGGATCATCAACCGATTGTGTGGTGTGGGTTCATAACATGACCTCAGTCTACAGTATTTATTATTTCATGGCAGGGATTAGAAGCAGGCAGAGTCTGGGATCTGCTGCTTGTTTTGTTTTCTACATTTGAGATGTAATTCATCTATTTCTCTTGTGCGTTTGTTACCTTTTAAGGCACAACACTGTGTTTCCAAAAACACCAAATAAATAGTGTTTTTCACTAAACCTAAGATTCTTTCATTTTGACTTTCTTTTACTGTATTTCATTTTTGTTTTATTGGACAAGACACATGTTTTAAAATAGTGCACAAGCAGTATCAAACAATACAATAACGAAATAAAGAAGTCCGTACACAAACAAATCTCCAACATCCTCCTCTTTATTTTCCCAATTGCCTGCTATGGTGGGCCTGCGCCACCTGCAGTTTATTTACAGTAGTGTTGTCCCGATACCAATATTACCGGTACCAAAATTATTTCGATACTTTTCGGTACTTTTGTAAATAAAGGGGACCACAAAAAATTGCATTATTGACTTTATTTAAAAAAAATCTTAGGGTAAATTAAACATATGTGTCTTAATGTGTTAAGTGAACATACAAGACAACTTGTCTTTTATTAGTAAGTAAACAAACAAAGGCTCCTAATTTAGCTGCTGACGTATGCAGGAACATATTGTCTCATTTATCATTCTATTATTTTGTCAAAATTATTAAGGACAAGTGGTAGAAAATTAATTATTAATCTACTTGTTCATTCACTGTTAATATCTGCTTACTTTCTCTTTTAACATGTTCTATCTACACTTCTGTTAAAATGTAATAATCACTTATTCTTCTGTTGTTTGATACTTTACATTAGTTTTGGTTGATACCACAAATTTGGGTATCAATCCGATACCAAGTAGTTACAGGATCATACATTGGTCATATTCAAAGTCCTCATGTGTCTAGGGACATATTTCCTGAGTTTATAAACATAATATACTTTTTTTTTTTTAAATGAAAGAAGATGTTGTGATGCCAAAAAATATCGACGTGATCATAGTAGTATCGACTAGATACGCTGCTGTACTTGGTATCATTACAGTGGATGTTTACCATGGCGTTTGTTTACATTGTTACGCCGGTGAACTATGGTGTGTAGTGAAACATGTTTAGCTGTTCCTCGTCCTGCAGGGATGATACTTGTAAGAAACGTACTTTATTTGTCGCCGTGGAGGCGAGGATTATTGATTTAGAAGTAGCTAAAACACTGCAGACTCTGGCTGAACTTTAGCCGCTAGCTAGCTAGCCATGTCTTAAAGCACCTTTTCCTGATGGCGTTTCAATGTTATAACTTCACCTTTATCGTTAGTTTTTAAGCTAAAATGCGTCCGTTCTTCCTTTTCTGTCTACACACTGTGTCAGCTTGTAAGTACTCCGCAATTGTGCGCTGCCGAACATGCTCCACTGCTTGTAAACCAGCAATGACATGACAGGGGGCACGGCGGGGGGGTGGCGGACCGGTACTTTTTAGAGGCGGTATAGTACCGAATATGATTCGCGGTACTATACTGATACCGGTATACCGTACAACCCTAGTTTACAGTATGCACTCTTTCAGTCTTATGGTAAACATGCTTGAGATGTTTAAAAATCATTTTGAAAACAATTGAAATGATCAAATTAGTAAACTCTAATATACATTTTTTTGCCAAATATTACAGTAACGAAACCTGATCAAAAACATTGAAATTGATCAAATTAGTAAAGTCTAAAACTTTTATTTTTTTCCCCAAATATTACAACGATGAAACATAATTGGCTTTTAAAGGGGAACTGCACTTTTTGGGGGAATTGTGCCTGTTGTTCACAATCATTATGAAAGAATTGATGACATCTTTTTTTAATCCATTTTAAATATTAAATAAATGTGATCAAAAGTCTGCTTACAATGGAGCCTATGGGAGTCGCTCTATTCTGCCTATAAAACATCCAAACACCTCCATTTAGGTTTTATATTCATGATGTAAGTATATATGTAATGTAGTGACATTTAATATTTACGTATTTTGACCATTTTAAGCATAAGTGGTGCATTAATTTCAAAAACGCTTTAGGACGTTGGCTTTTTTCCCCCAACAACATCACTGATTATTACTCACTACAGACTTTATGAGGGACAACAAACAGAATAAAACATCACTTAATGTACAGTGTCTGCTGTCATTAGGATGCCGACTGCGAGGATGTTCATATATTCCCATTTAGGTGAAGAATGACTCATAATTTCCGCAAAGGGGGGTGGAACCAAGCATCTTTTCGTGTCGTTCTCGCCATTTACGGGTCTAAATTGGCTGTCAATGTGTACCAACTTGTCGGAATACGTCTTTGGCCTTCTACTATCCAGGTGAGAGGGCATGATTTATGATCTACAATAAAGTTTGACAAGCAAGGAATGATAAATAAATGGGTTGTACTTGTATAGCGCTTTTCTACCTTCAAGGTACTCAAAGCGCTTTGACACTACTTCCACATTTACCCATTCACACACACATTCACACACTGATGGAGGGAGCTGCCATGCAAGGCGCTACCAGCACCCATCAGGAGCAAGGGTGAAGTGTCTTGCTCAGGACACAACGGACATGACGAGGTTGGTACTAGGTGGGGATTGAACCAGGGACCCTCGGGTCGCGCACGGCCACTCTTCCACTGCGCCACGCCGTGGAAGAAGGAAGCGAGGAAAGAAAGGCACACAAGCTCGTGATCACAGCGCCGCTATAAATAGTTGATCTGTGTTAGCGCTTATAATAACAATGTCACTAATACTTGTTTAATATTCAAGTCACAAAATGTAAATGGAGTATTGTTGGCGGTTTTTGAATGGTTATTTATTGGATTTTATGGGCGCAATAGAGGACCTCCCATTGGCTCCACTGTAAGCTGACTTTTATTTACGTTTATTTACAAGTTATAATGCATTAAAAAAAAAATACATCCTTTGTCATGTCTTTTATAATGATTGTGAACGAACATTTAAAAAAAGTGAAGTTCTTCTTTAATGTACTGTAAAACTTACAAAGTCTGATTGTGTCATGTCTGTGTGATCATGTTTTGTTTTAGTAATGTTCGGTTTAAATTTTGGACTTTTTGTGCACTTTTGTTTTGTTTTGTCACCATAGCAACCATTAGTTTCACCTGTCACGTCACGCACCTGTTCCACGTTTGGACTCATTGTGCACTCTTGTCACCATAGCAACCATTAGTTTTCACCTGTCACGTCACGCACCTGTTTCACGTTTTGAGTCACGCACCTGCTTTCACTAATCATGTCCATAGTATTTAAGTTCATTCATTTTCTGTTGTTCGTTCTGACGACATCACCACATTTATGCTCCTGCACACTCTCCACACCCTGATGACCCTTGCTACTCTTTTTTTCATGCCGGTTCCATGCCAAGTAAGTTTTTGTTTGTTAAGCCACAGTTAGTGTTTTGTTTAATTGTTCATAGTTTCTGCCAATGTGCAAGTTTTGTGTTTAAAGTCTAGTTTTATTCTCCGCCACTGTGCGCGCCTTTTGTTTATTCCTTTTTTGATAGTTTAAAATAAATCATGTACCCACCTTCAAGCCTTGACCAGTCCAGTTCATTTGCACCACGGGAGAACAAACCAAGCCATAGTCCAAGTCATGACAGATTGTAAAGATGATGAGTTTATTATTAGACCATAGCTAGATATCACAGGTGTGATTGAATCATTGCATTTAAAAACATTTCTGCACAATCAAATCTCAGCAGTTGACGTTTCATCCAGCGCGTGCACTGATAGACCCCAGGAAGTGCTGAAGTGCCTTTTTGCTCTGCATAAAAAAGTGTCCTTTTTGCTGGAGCCTTTCTTTTATTTAATATGAGAGTATATACAGTATTACAATATCTGTCATCAATTCTCTTCAAATATGGTTTGATACCTTACAGGGAATTCATTTTACAAAACCCAAAACCAGTCAAGTTGGCACATTGTGTAAATGGTAAATAAAAACAGAATACAATGATTTGCAAATCCTTTTCAACTTATATTCAATTGAATAGACTGCAAAGACAAAATACATAATGTTCAAACTGAGAAAAAATCATTAACTTAGAATTTAATAGCAGCAACACATTGCAAAAAAGTTGGCACAGGGGCATTTTTACCACTGTGTTACATGGCCTTTCCTTTTAACAACATTCAGTAAACGTTTGGGAACTGAGGAGACCAATTTTTGTAGCTTTTCAGGTGGAATTCTTTCACCTTCTTGCTTGATGTACAGCTTAAGTTGTTCAACAGTCCGGGGTCTCCGTTGTCGTACTTTAGGCGTCATATTGCGCCACACATTTTCAATGGGAGACAGGTCTGGACTACAGGCAGGCCAGTCTAATACCCGCACTCTTTTACTACGAAGCCACGCTGTTGTAACACGTGCAGAATGTGGCTTGGCATTGTCTTGCTGAAATAAGCAGGGGCGTCCAGGATAACGTTGCTTGGATGGCAACATATGTTGCTCCAAAACCTGTATGTACCTTTCAGCGGTGTGTAAGTTACCCATGCCTTGGGCACTAATACACCCCCATACCATCACAGACGCTGGCTTTTGAACTTTGCGCCTATAAAAATCCGGATGGTTCTTTTCCTCTTTGTTCCGGAGGACACGGCGTCCACAGTTTCCAAAAACAATTTCAAATATGGACTTGTCAGACACTTTTACACTTTGCATCAGTTCATCTTAGGTGAGCTCGGGCCCAGCGAAGCCGGCGGCGTTTCTGGGTGTTGATGTTGTTGATGAATGGCTTTCGCTTTGCATTACAGAAAAAACATTATGTGAGTTGTGTATTATGCTACGAGAAATGCTATGTGTGCAGGAATTGTCCAGCCTGGCGCTGGTTAGTTCTAGCTAGTGAGAATTCTTCCCCCATCTGCTCATAAGCCTCTGGCTACCACCTTGTTCTTATGCAGTGCTGAGCCTCCAGTTTCTCTCAGAATGTATATCCAACACACAGTATGTATGCATGACAATGTAGTTCAAATATAGTCAGTATGGGCTGGAGGCTAAAGAGGAAAGAGCTAGGTGGTAGGTTTTGAGCAGCGCACCAACACTGTTATTACTGCCCATGTGACTGACAGTGTGTAGGCGAGAATGTAATTGCTGAAGTCTGCCTGTGGGGACGAGCACCTTGAGCACAGCGGCTGTGCAGCAGACTCAGGCATGCACAGCTCTCAGCACTGATGACTCATCTTTCGCAGGGCATTCACTCATGTTTGTTTACTCCACTCGCCTGCAGCCTGACAGACAGTGAGCTGTCACACAATGATTTGAAAGGATTTCACCCGCAGATTCCCAGGACAAGCCGCTTAGTTGTTGGCTGGGCCCAGGTCTACTTCCCATGTAAACAGCCTAACGAGCCACCAGACAGTAAGCCTGTTTACTGCAGCGAGAGTCAAACAGAGATCTAAATGTACTCACTACCAGCAGAAGGACAGCAGTAAGCCTAATTTGAGACATAACGAGTTGTATTTTAACCCCTAGCTTTTGCAACAGCTTGCTGTGTTTGTCAGATGCGCAATTGTTCTACATATTACTGATCATTGTAAATTTGGTTAGATTTAAAGCATTCGCCACTCTGTGCTCGTGAACCAACTCTGAACTTTGAACTCTTGACCAGGGGCGCCGAAAAGGGGGGGTAAAGGAGACGGATTCTAGGGGCCCATGATGGAGGGGGACCCATAATTGTATGTAAAATAGCATCAAAAAATGTTGCCGCTGTGTTGGGGGCCCTGTAAAGATTATTTTCATGGGGCCCAAAATCCCTAGCGGCGCCCCTGCTCTTGACCATACTTGCCAACCTTGAGACCTCCGATTTCGGGAGGTGGGGTGGGCGTGGTCGGGGGTGGGGCGGGGGCGTGGTTGGGGCGGGGGCGTGGTTAGGGGCGTGGTTAAGAGGGGAAGAGTATATTTACAGCTAGAATTCACCAAGTCAAGTATTTCATATATATATATATATATATGTATATATATCCATCCATCCATCCATCCATTTTCTACCGCTTATTCCCTTTGGGGTCGCGGGGGGCGCTGGAGCCTATCTCAGCTACAATCGGGCGGAAGGCGGGGTACACCCTGGACAAGTCGCCACCTCATCGCATGGCCAACACAGAGAGACAGACAACATTCACACTCACATCCACACACTAGGGCCAATTTAGTGTTGCCAATCAACTTATCCCCAGGTGCATGTCTTTGGAAGTGGGAGGAAGCCGGAGTACCCGGAGGGAACCCACGCAGTCACGGGGAGGACATGCAAACTCCACACAGAAAGATCCCGAGCCCGGGCTTGAACCCAAGACTACTCAGGACCTTCGTATTGTGAGGCAGATGCACTAACCCCTCTGCCACCGTGAAGCCCATATATATATATATATATATATATATATATATATATATATATATATATATATATATATATGTATATATATATATATATATATATATATATATATATACATATATATATATATATAAGAAATACTTGACTTTCAGTGAATTCTAGCTATATATATATATATATTTATTTTATTATATATATATATATATATGTATATATAAATAAAAGAAATACTTGAATTTCAGTGTTCATTTATTTACACATATACACGCACATAACACTCATCTACTCATTGTTGAGTTAAGGGTTGAATTGTCCATCCTTGTTCTATTCTCTGTCACTATTTTTCTAACCATGCTGAACACCCTCTCTGATGATGCATTGCTGTGTGGCACGCACAAAAGTGCAATCATCAAATGCATTAGAGACTGGAATCTTCCATCTCTCCCTAGCATGGCCCAAAACCGGTCAATCTTTGCTTCCTTAGGAAGATCTTCAGTGCCAAGCACTTGGTAGTTCACTACTTCTTCCCGGAGGCTATCCAGGTCCAATCGCAGCTGCGGCTTGGAACTTACAAGCTGTTATGAGAGTAGCGTATGTGTGTGTGTGGCCCTTTAATAGGTGAGCATGTGAGGTGAGTGATGTCAGTGAGTGTGTGGGCGAGAGAAGAGAGGGAGCGGTAGCGTGAGTGCGGGCGGGACTAGTTTGTTTTGTGTTGGATTGGCTGTGTGCAAGCAATCAATAAAGCAAGATTTGCAACTAATCGCCGGACTCAGGCAGGAAAGGTGCAACAAAGCGTATTTCTTCATCTTACTCGTTGTCGGCGTCGCCATGGCTGAATCTTCCTCGTTCTTCTGCTTCGTCTCCTTGTTGTGTGCGCAGTTGTGCACTGCACTCTCTAAAAGCCGTATATGTTATATACGGCTTTTAGTATATAGAATAGTAGACAATACTGCCATTGTCCTTAAACAGGACAATGGCAGTATTGTCCTGTTTAAGAGTGTCACAACATTGCTGTTTACGGCAGACGAACTGCTTTACGGTAGACAAAAAACGTGACTGCTGCTGTTGTGTGTTGTTACCGCGCTGGGAGGACGTTAATGAAACTGCCTAACAATAAACCCACATAAGAAACCAAGAACTCGTCCTCAATCATTCTACAGTTATAATGTGAGTGGGCAGGGACACTGTTTTTATCGTAGGAAAGCGGACTCAGGTCCGCATGGAGCTGGAGGGGGCGTGGCCTCTAGCTCCGCCTGAATTTCGGGAGATTTTCAGGAGAAAATTTTTTCCCGGGAGGTTTTCGGGAGAGGCGCTGAATTTTGGGAGTGTCCCGGAAAATCCGGGAGGGTTGGCAAGTATGCTCTTGACTCATGCCTCACTCGACCCAATAGACCATTGGTGTCAAACTCATTTTAGCTCAAGGGCCGCATGGAGGAAAATCTTTTTCCACGTGGGCCGGACATGTAAATCCATTTCCATCCATCCATTTTCTACCGCTTGTCCCTTTCGGGGTCGCGCGGGGTGCTGAAGCCTATCTGAGCTGCATTCGTGTACACTCTGGACGAGTCGCCACCTCATCGCAGGGCCAACTCAGATAGACAGACAACATTCACACTCACATTCACACACTAGGGACCATTTAGTGTTGCCAATCAACCTATCCCCAGGTGTCTTTGGAGGTGGGAGGAAGCCGGAGTACCCGGAGGGAACCCACACAGTCATGGGGAGAACATGCAAACTCCACACAGAAAGATCCCGAGCCTGAGATTGAACTCAGGACTACTCAGGACCTTCATATTGTGAGACATAAACTATTTGCTTGCCTAACAGAATTGCTATTGCGACATACAGAACAGCGGTTTCTATCATTTAAAAATGCAGGTTAATTTAACACTTAGCAAACTCATCTCACGGGCCGGATTGAAACTGTTCACAATAGCCATTTAACTTTTGTGGGGAAAAAATATTAACCCCTCTTCTCTCACACGCAGCTTGGGCCATCCATCCATCCATCCATCCATCTTCTTCCGCTTATCTGAGGTCGGGTTGTAGCCTAAGCAGAGAAGCCCAGACTTCCCTCTCCCCAGCCACTTCGTCCTCCCGGGGGATCCCGAGGCGTTCCCAGGCCAGCCGGGAGACATAGTCTTCCCAACGTCCTGGGTCTTCCCCGTGGCCTCCTACCGGTCGGACGTACCTGAAACACCTCCCTGGGGAGGCGTACAGGTGGCATCCTGTCCAGATGCCAGAACCACCTCATCTGGCTCTTCTCGATGTGGAGGAGCAGCGGCTTTACTTTGAGCTCCTCCCGGATGACAGAGCTTCTCACCCTATCTCTCAGGGAGAGCACCGCCACCCGGCGGAGGAAACTCATTTCGTCCGCTTGTACCCGTGAGCTTGTCATTTCGGTCATAACCCAAAGCTCATGACCATAGGTGAGGATGGGAACGTAGGTGACCGGTAAATTGAGAGCTTTGCCTTCCGGCTCAGCTCCTTCTTCACCACAACGGATTGAGACAGCGTCCGCATTACTCAAGACGCCGCACCGATCCGCCTGTCGATCTCACGATCCACTCTTCCCCCACTCGTGAACAAGACTCCGAGGTACTTGAACTCCTCCACTTGGGGCAAGATCTCCTCCCCAACCCGGAGATGGCACTCCACCCTTTTCCGGGCGAGAACCATGGACTCAGACTTGGAGGTGCTGATTCCCATCCCAGTCGCTTCACACTCGGCTGCGAACCGATCCAGTGAGAGCTGAAGATCTTGGCCAGATGAAGCCATCAGGATCACATCATATGCAAAAAGCAGAGACCTAATCCTGCAGCCACCAAACCAGATACCTTGGATAGCTTGGGCCAATTGCGTTAAATCTTAATGATGAAAAAAACCATGACAACACTTATGTGCTGGTTGATGGTCTGTGATCAACGGGTCAATGTATTTATTTTTCAAACAATCATGACAAAACTGTCTTGAAAGACAAGATATGAAGCTTTCTAAGCTTTATAAACCAGCCTTGCCAAACATTTAATTTGTCTTTACCTTGAAGCTACAGCTAGCGACAGGATTTGCACTATTTTACAGACAACTGCTAGCCTTGAACTGTTGAAATGATTTGAAACGGTTACTGAAGCGAGAGACTTCACGTGTTTTCAAGTGAATGAGGGTAATGCATGTGTTTTCTACTAATATGCAGGTAGGGATAGAAATGTATGATTTTTCCAGTTCCGATTTCACTTTCAACTCTGCTTAATCGATTGTCATTGATTCATTTTGGGGGAAAAGGAGAATAGCATCGACATTGTTTGGTTGAGAACTGAAGTAAGATGGCCGAACAAACTCCCAGTAAGGTCTTAATAGGCCTCAGCCTCCTCCATGGAGTGCTATAGGTTCTCTACTCAGATGTATTTATTTATTCTTAATAATAATAATATGTAATAATAAATACTTTTTGTAATCTGTGTCTTATCATTAGTACTATTATATGTTGTTTGGTCATTTGTAGGGATGTCCGATAATGGCTTTTTGCCGATATTTGATATTCGGATATTGTCCAACTCTTTAATTTCCGATAACGATATCAACCGATACCGATATCAACCGATATATGCAGTCGTAGAATTAAGACGTTATTATGCCTAATTTGGACAACCAGGTATGGTGAAGATAAGGCACTATTTAAAAAAATTTATAAAATAATAAAAATAAATTAAAAACATTTTCTTGAATAAAAAAGAAAGTAAAACAATATAAAAACAGTTACATAAGAAACTAGTAATTAATGAAAATTAGTAAAAATTAACTGTTAAAGGTTAGTACTATTAGTGGACCAGCAGCACGCACAATCATGTGTGCTTACGGACTGTATCCCTTGCAGACTGTATTGATATATATTGATATATAATGTAGGAACCAGAATATTAATAACAGAAAGAAACAACCCTTTTGTGTGAATGAGTGTAAATGGGGGAGGAAGGTTTTTTGGATTGGTGCACTAATTCTAAGCCTATCTTGTGTTTTTTATGTTGATTTAATAAAAATAAAAAAAATAATAAATTAATGAAGAAGAAAAAAAAACGATACCGATAATAAAAAAAATGATACCGATAATTTCCGATATTATCGGACATCTCTAGTCATTTGTATACTGTTTGTATACTGTTTGTAGGCTTTTTTTCATCGCAGGTATCTTAAGACCCACAACCCACAACAATGATTCCCGGGCGTGGCCACCGCTGTTGCTCACTGCTCCCCTCACCTCCCAGGGGGTGAACAAGGGGATGGGTCAAATGCAGAGGACAAATTTCACCACACCTAGCGTGTGTGTGACAATCATTGGTACTTTAACTTAACTTAACTTAACCACAATTTTTACTCAATGATAAATGTTTGGATGTGGTGGACTATTTTAAGTATCTGGGTGGGGTCTTCGATTCAAACCCAACTTTTAAGCATCATTTTATCATCATGTCAAGTATCATCAAATTTAACTTAGCACATTTTAATCACATGTGACCATTTCTGACTTTAGAATCAGCAATATGTTCGCCATGACTGTTGTACAACTTGGTCTCATACAACACAGAGCACCTGACACCCATCAGGTCTCACCTTAAAAAGACATTGGACATTTTAGACAGAAAGCCTCTTCACTATCGTTATTGTCATATTTGTAAATAGTTTTGGGTGCATGTTTTGTTTTTTTGGGTTTTGAACTAACTTGCCCATTACACATTCTTATACAGCAAAAACAACAACAAGCTAGTCCAGTGGTCCCCAACCACCGGTACCGGTCCGTGACGCAATTGCTACCGGGCCGCACAGAAACAATAATGAATTTATAAACTACCACATTTTCTACGACTTAGCTTTTGCCTGTCCCAATAAACACACCAATAAGCTTGTTTATAGATGTATATTACAACTATTTTGTTATAGTACATGGGAAAAGGCACATTAATGGACATATAAAATGTTAATGTGCCAGATTGTAGCCAAAGGTTAATTTCTCATGCTAATTTTTTTGCTGTTTTTATCTGCCACACGTAGAAAGCCAGTCCGTGAAAATCATGCATACATTAAACCGGTCCCTGGTGGAAAAAAGATTGGGGAACTCTGATCTAGTCCCTCCTGGAGCGCTAACCAGGGCGTTTGTAACATCCAGCGACGTAGGACTAGATTTAGTCAAATGTTTGTCCCTGTCAGAGGCACACATGCATGGAACACACTATGTCTAGCATTAAAAGATTATAGTTGGTACAAAATGCGGCTGCTAGACTTTTGACAAGAACAAGAAAGTTTGATCATATTACGCCTATACTGGCTCACCTGCACTGGCTTCCTGTGCACTTAAGATGTGACTTTAAGGTTTTACTACTTACGTATAAAATACTACACGGTCTAGCTCCAGCCTATCTTGCCGATTGTATTGTACCATATGTCCCGGCAAGAAATCTGCGTTCAAAGAACTCCGGCTTATTAGTGATTCCCAGAGCCCAAAAAAGTCTGCGGGCTATAGAGCGTTTTCTATTCGGGCTCCAGTACTATGGAATGCCCTCCCGGTAACAGTTAGAGATGCTACCTCAGTAGAAGCATTTAAGTCCCATCTTAAAACTCATTTGTATACTCTAGCCTTTAAATAGCCCCCCTTTTTTAGACCAGTTGATCTGCCATTTATTTTCCTTTCTCCTCTGCTCCCCCCTATCCCTTATGGAGGGGGAGACACACAGGTCCGGTGGCCATGGATGAAGTGCTGGCTGTCCAGAGTCGGGACCCGGGGTGGACCGCTCGACTGTGCATCGGTTGGGAACATCTCTGCGCTGCTGACCCGTCTCCGCTCGGGATGGTTTCCTGCTGGCCCCACTATGGACTGGACTCTTACTATTATGTTGGATCCACTATGGACTGGACTCTCACAATATTATGTCAGACCCACTCGACATTCATTGCATTCGGTCTCCCCTAGAGGGGGGGGTTACCCACATATGCGGTCCTCTCCAAGGTTTCTCATAGCCATTCACATCGACATCCCACTGGGGTGAGTTTTTCCTTGCCCTTATGTGGGCTCTGTACCGAGGATGTCGTTGTGGATTGTGTAGCCCTTTGAGACACTTGTGATTTAGGGCTATATAAATAAACATTGATTGATTGATTGATTGATTGATTGACACTATTAGCTCATATTAGAAACTCTATCAACTACCCCAACCTTCAAAGAAATATTAAAATCAGTCTTGTACCCAGGTGTAATGTGCACGCTTAGTTGATTACCTATGTTGACATGTTTTATAATATACAAGTGAAACTCAAAACATTTGAATATTATGCAAATGTTTCTTTATTCCAAAAATGTGAATTACAAGGCTTTCTGTGTGGAGTTTGCATGTTCTCCCCGTGACTGCGTGAGTTCCCTCCGGGTACTCCGGCTTCCTCCCACCTCCAGAGATATGCACCTGGGGATAAGTTGATTGGCAACACTAAATTGGCCCTAGTGTGTGAATGTGAGTGTGAATGTTGTCTGTCTATCTGTGTTGGCCTTGTGATGAGGTGGCGACTTGTCCAGGGTGTGCACCGCCTTCCGCCCGAATGCAGCTGAGATAGGCTCCAGCGCCCCCCGCGACCCCGAAGGGAATAAGCGGTGGAAAATGGATGGATGGACATTATCCAAGGACCAGGCAATGGTGGTATAGTTGTTAGTGTAGCTGCATTCAAAGCAGTTGACCTGGGTTTGATTCCCGGCCAATGCATGGCGTGCGGTATTTTGGCAATGTCCAGTCAGTTGAAAGTTGTTTTTTATTTTTTGATCAGCAAAAAACCCATATGTTGGATCCACTATGGACTGGACTCTCACAATATTATGTCAGACCCACTCGACATCCATTGCATTCGGTCTCCCCTAGAGGGGGGGGGGGGGGGGGGGGGGTTACCCACATATGCAATCTTCTCCAAGGTTTCTCATAGTCATTCACATCTACCTCCCACTGGGGTGAGTTTTTCCTTGCCCTTAAGTGGGCTCTGTACCGAGGATGTCGTTGTGGCTTGTGCAGCCCTTTGAGACACTTGTGATTTAGGGCTATATAAATAAACATTGATTGATTGATTGATATAAAGCAGCCAATTTTCAATGGTTTATTTTAGATTTTACAATTTCAAAACTAAAATCATCCAAGGACTAAGCATTGGTTGTATAGTGGTTAGCATAGCTGCCTTCTAAGCAGTTGACCTGGGTTTGATTCCAAGCCAATGCATGGCTTGAGTTCTTTTGGCAACGTCCAGTCTGTTGAAAGTTGTTACTCAACCATTGATAAGCAAACAACACTGAGATTCCAGCTCATTTTTAATGGTTTGTTTACATTTTCTGACTTTCCAGTTCAAAGTAAACCATAAACCCCGCGACACCAAAAAAGACAAGGGGTGGAAAATGGATGGATGGAGCATTACAAGGTGAAACTAATATATGACATGGGCTGAGAACATACAACTCAAGATATTTAAAGTGTTCCTGATGTTCATGTGGGGGTTTTTTTGCCTTTTGGTTCAGGACCCCTTGGTACTGTGCGACAAGGAGTGGCACTTTCGTGACTTATGCTGTGCTTTTTTGTGAACTTTTGGATCTGCCTTTTGGCCATGGAGACCAGCTGCTGGGTCTCTGCCACGCCAGAGTCCATTTGGAGAGACTGGAGGAGATGCGGATGAAGAGACAGGGCTGCGGAGCTGGCGCTGAGCGCCGGGACGGACAAAATTCACAGTGTCTTGGCTGATTGAGCAGGTATCGGACACCTCAGTCTCCTTAGATGCATCCTCGCTCATCCATGCGGACTGGACACTGGCCGAGAGATAGTGGGCGGCCGAGGGTGGAGTCGGCTCACTTGGTTGCTTAGTTGGGTCTGCTCCTGTCATTGGCCATGCTCCCTCCCACCCCAGCAGACGATGGCGTGGAACACAGCAGACGCCACCACAGTGTATATGAGTGTTGAAATTATGTTTTTGTTTGGTTGCTTGTCTACGCATGGTGCAATCGTGTGTGCGCAATATATATTATTGGTTAATTATTTTTAGGTTTTTTTGTTGTGTTACTTGTGTTCTTTGATGAGTTTCTCTTACACACACGTAAATGTGTGCTATGGCCAGAGGTGGGTAGAGTAGCCAGAAATTGTACTCAAGTAAGAGTACTGTTACTTTAGAGATTTATTACTCAAGTAAAAGTAATGAGTAGTCACCCAAATATTTACTTGAGTAAAAGTAAAAAGTATGTTGTGAAAAAACTACTCAAGTACTGAGTAACTGATGAGTAACATACACACACATATCATATATATATATATATATATATATATATATACATATATACACATACATTGATATATACAGTATATCATTTATATTTATTTATTTTGCCGTTTTTGTTTACATGTTAAAGGTGTTTTAATGAATATACATGCATGTTTAACACATATAGATTCCTTTCTTTCATGTTGACAAGAATATAAGTTGGTGTATTACCTGATTCTGATGACTTGCATTGATTGTAATCAGACAGCAGTGCTTAACGTCCACGTTTTCAAATGCAGGAGAAAAAAAGTTCCTCCTTTCTGTTTAATACCACATGAAAGTGGTTGGTTTTTGGTATCTTATTTGTCCAGTTTCCATATTCGTTTTCACACACTTTACAAGAAATACATTGGCGGCAAATTCCGTAGCTTGCTAGCTTGTTTGCGCTGGCTTTCGGAGACTCTTATTTTGAAAGCGCAGGTGCGATGGAGCAGCACTTTTATTGTGAAGACAGGAACTGTGCAGTCAGTCTTTAGGCTTGTGACGGGATGTACGCTTGAAATAAAAAAGTGTCTTTTTTCCTTCACACTTTTGATTGATTGATTGAAACTTGTATTAGTAGATTGCACAGTACAGTACTTATTCCGTACAATTGACCACTAAATGGTAACACCCCAATACGTTTTTCAACTTGTTTAAGTCAGGTCATGTGACCGCCTGGCTCTGTTTGATTGGTCCAACGTCACCAGTGACTGCATCTGATTGGTGGAAACGGAGTCAAACGTCACTAGTGACTGCATTTTATTGGTGGAATGGAGTGAAACGTCACCAGTAACGCAGGCACTATGAAGGTCTGTCTGACAGACCAAAACAAACAAAGCGTGCATTAACAGATCGATAAAAATTAGTAGCGAGTAGCGAGCTGAATGTAGATAAAAGTAGCGGAGTAAAAGTAGCGTTTCTTCTCTATAAATATACTCAAGTAAAAGTAAAAGTAAGTTGCATTAAAACTACTCTTAGAAGTACAATTTATCCCAAAAGTTACTCAAGTAGATGTAACGGAGTAAATGTAGCGCGTTACTACCCACCTCTGGCTATGGCTATGAGTTGTTTTCCCCTTGGCCTCAGTCTGGACACCCCCAGCGTTTACCTGTTTCTCACCTTTTTTGTAAGGGGCGCCAGAAGTTGGCAGACCCGTCAGCGACCCTGTTCTGTCTGATTGTCTGCTCTTGAATGGGATTGTGCTGAAAATCTTAATTTCTTAATTTGGTTTGGTTGTTATCATCACTTCAGTCATCAACAATTGTATCATCAGAGAAATGGACATTGAAACAGTGTAGGTCTGACTTGGTAGGATATGTACAGCAAGTAGTGGACATAGAGAGAAAGAGAGAGAGAGAGAGATCAGAAAGCATAAGAAAAAGTATGTACATTTGATTATTTACATTTGATTATTTACAATCCGGGGAGGGTGTTAGTTTAGGGTTGAAGTTGCCTGGAGGTGTTCTTTTAGTGTGGTTTTGAAGGAGGATAGAGATGCACTTTCTTTTACACCTGTTGGGAGCGCATTCCATATTGATGTGGCATAGAAAAAGAATGAGTTAAGACCTTTGTTAGATCGGAATCTGGGTTTAACGTGGTTAGTGGAGCTCCCCCTGGTGTTGTGGTTATGGCGGTCATTTACGTTAAGGAAGTAGTTTGACATGTACTTCGGTATCAGGGAGGTGTAGCGGATTTTATAGACTAGGCTCAGTGCAAGTTGTTTTACTCTGTCCTCCACCCTGAGTCAGCCCACTTTGGAGAAGTGGGTAGAAGTGAGGTGTGATCTGGGGTGGAGGTCTAGAAGTAATCTGACTAGCTTGTTCTGGGATGTTTGGAGTCTAGATCAGAATCAGAATCAGAATCAGAATAGTTTTATTGCCATTGTTTGAGAACGGGTTCACAAACTAGGAATTTTTCTTGGTGCAATCGTGCAATATAAAACACATATTACACATATTTGGTAATAAAAAGAGCTGTACTGAACTATCAGATCTTGTTATAGACTTAGAAAGAATTCAAGGAATTCAAGGAGCTACTGTTAGGAGTTATTTGAAGTGTGAAGTGTGAAGTGTGTAGCACCCCTACTGAAGGATAGCAGGTTAGTACAACAATTAAGATTTCTAGGTTCTTGGCCGTATAATTGAGACACTCGCAATGAGACGTTACGTACTTAGTGGACCACAGAACAACTACTGGCAAATTTATTGCACAATAATAAACAATACGACATGCACAGTGTGCTTTTTAAATTGAAAATACCCCCAAAAATAAAATAAAATAGAGCTCTGTTGAAAAAATCAATTTAGCAAAAATAGAAGAAATGTCCTTTTTAAATTGTCTTTTCGAAAAATGATTTGTACCCGGGTAGTAATGAATTGAACACTGTCTATATTCCTTGGTTGGGAATCCTTAGTTCTATTGTAATCCGTTATTCCATACTGATTTGGTTCGATACTTGGGACTTTGATGGTGGATCAGTTCAGTTATAGGTCACTGCAGAGTGTGGAGACCGATGCAGCTGGCCACACCACATCCAAACGCTCCCTCTCCGCAGACTCTCACTCACTGGGACTAGCTCGCCATCATAACTCAAGTCCAGCTTGGAACCGGACTTCAGGATCACACAAAAAAACAATCTCTCTATTGCCAAATCTTTTGAATCGGTCCAATTATGCCTCCGTGTGCGAACCGTGTCTCTGTGTACGAAGACTTCATTCAGTCATTCATTTTCGCACTGCAATATTTCCACCCTCGCTGGGATGTTGACTGACAGCGCTAGATTTGAGGGTTTTGGAGGTGCTAGGGTACCAAGAGGTGCATGCGTAATCGAAAAAGGTTTGAACGAGAGTTCCCGCTAGAATCCTCATGGTGCTTTTGTTGACCAGAGAGGAGATTCTATAGAGAAATCTTGTTCGTTGGTTGACCTTTTTGATTACCTTGGTTGCCATTTTATCACAGGAAAGATTAGCCTCTAGAATGGAACCTAGGTAGGTGACCTCATCTTTCCTGGTGATAACAATGTCACCCACTTTTATAGTGAAGTCATTGACTTTCTTAAGGTTGATGTGGGACCCAAACAGGATGGATTCCGTTTTACCCAAGTGTATGCATAGCTTGTTGTCAGCGAGCCAGATGCAAGTTCTACAGAGTTCAGCACTGAGGATTTTCTCCACCTGTGACTTGTCCTTGTCTGATACCAGCAGGGCCGAGGCATCCGCAAACAAGAACAATTCACAGTCGCATGCTGATGACATGTCGTTTATGTATATTAGGAACAGTAAAGGCCCTAATATACTGCCTTGGGAGACTCCACAGCTTACTGAGAGGGGGGGGGGGACACGATGCTGTTCACCTCCACCACTTGTTCCCTCCCCTCCAAGTAAGATTGCATCCAGCTCAATAAGGTTTTGTCAAATCCGATTGCTCTGAGCTTATCCAACAGTATAGCGTGGTTAACGGTGTCAAAGGCCTTCTGAAGGTCCAGCATGACCATGCCGCAGTATTTGCCCGCGTCCACCTCATGTTTGATGTGGTCGGTCAGATAGAGAAGGCATGTGTCAGTGGAGTGGTTAGTTCTGAAGCCGGATTGGAATTTGTACATGAGTTTATTAGTGGCAAGGTAACTATCGACCTGTTCATAAACTATTTTTTCCATTACTTTTGAAATGGAACTGAGAATAGAAACAGGTTGGTAGTTGCCAGGTTCCAATTTGCTTCTTTTTTTGAAGAGGGGAGTTACTCTTGCTATCTTGAAATCTTTTGGTACTTGGCCTTGTGTAATTGAGAGGTTTATTATGTGCGTGATGATTGGGGCAATGGTGGAGGCAGAGTCCCTGAGGAATCTGGAGGGGATATTGTCAAGGCCGGTGGCCTTGTTTGGGTGGAGCGCGCTCAATTTTTTAAGCACCTCATGACCTGAGACCATTTCTAATTTGAAATCGTTGTTGGATATCGAACCCAGGTCAACTGCTTGAAAGGCAGCTATTGATTGATTGATTGATTGATTGAGACTTTTATTACCGTATTTTCCGCACCATTAGCCGCACCTAAAAACCACAAATTTACTCAAAAGCTGACAGTGCGGCTTTTAACCCGGTGCGCTTTATATATGGATAAATATTAAGATTCATTTTCATAAAGTTTCGATCTCGCAACTTAGGTAAACAGCCGCCATCTTTTTTCCCGGTAGAACAGGAAGCGCTTCTTCTTCTACGCAAGCAACCGCCAAGGTAAGCACCCGCCCCCATAGAACAGGAAGCGCTTCTTCTTCTACTGTAAGCAACCACCCGCCCCCGGAAGAAGAAGAAAAAACGCGCGGATATCACCGTACGTTTCATTTCCTGTTTACATCTGTAAAGACCACAAAATGGCTCCTACTAAGCGACAAGGATCCGGTTCATGAAAAGACGCAATCTCTCCATCCGCACACGGATTACTACTGTATTTCACAGCAACTGATATTCCTGTGAACCGCACTGTGGAACGGGAGCACGTACGGTGAATATTCGCACCACAGGGAATGAGAAGTCATCCTTCACTGTGGTTCTAGCTTGCCATGCTAACTTCCACCCATGGTGATATTCAAAAGGAAGACCTTGCCAAAAGAGACCTTTCCAGCCGGCGTCATCATAAAAGCTAACTCGAAGGGATGGATGGATGAAGAAAAGATGAGCGAGTGGTTAAGGTAAGTTTAAGTTTACGCGAAGAGGCCGGGTGGCTTTTTTCACGCAGCTCTGTCCATGTTGATATACGTATGTTTGTGATTGCACATTTGCGTACATTTTGGGAGTGAACAGAGTTGTTAGAACGCTGGTTTTTAATATATTATTAAAGTTTGACTGACCTATCTGACTGTTTTTTTGACATTCCTTTAGCGCAGTTAGATGCGGCTTACAACACGGGGCGGCTTATTGGTGGACAAAGTTTTGAAATATGCCGTTCATTGAAGGCGCGGCTTTTAACCCAGGGCGCCTTATGGTGCGGAAAATACGGTAGTAGGTTGCACAGTGAAGTACATATTCCGTACAATTGACCACTAAATGGTAACACCCGAATAAGTTTTTCAACTTGTTTAAGTCGGGGTCCACTTAAATTGATTCATGATACAGATATACGTATACTATCATATATACTATCATCATAATACAGTCATCACACAAGACAATCATCAGGGTGTATACATTGAATTATTTACATTATTTACAATTCGGGGTGTGGAGGGGGGGGGGGGTTAGGTTTGGTTGGTATCATCAGTCATCAACAATTGAGAACAGAGAAATGGATATTGAAACAGTGTAGGTCTGACTTGGTAGGATATGTACAGCAAGTAGTGGACATAGAGAGAGAGAGACAGAGATCAGAAGGCATAAGAAAAATATCTGCATTTGATTGTTTACATTTGATTATTAACAACAATCCGGGGAGGGTGTTAGTTTAGGGTTGAAGTTGCCTGGAGGTGTACTTTTATTGCGGTTTTGAAGGAGGATAGAGATGTCCTTTCTTTTATACCTGTTGGGAGCGCATTCCACATTGATGTGGCATAGAAAGAGAATGAGTTAAGACCTTTGTTAGATCGGAATCTGGGTTTAACGTGGTTAGTAGAGCTCCCCCTGGTGTTGTGGTTATGGCGGTTAAGGAAGTAGTTTGACATGTACTTCGGTATCAGGGAAGTGTAGCGGATTTTATAGACTAGGCTCAGTGCAAGTTGTTTTACTCTGTCCTCCACCCTGAGCCAGCCCACTTTGGAGAAGTGGGTAGGAGTGAGGTGGGATCTGGTGTGGAGGTCTAGAAGTAATCTGACTAGCTTGTTCTGGGATGTTTGGAGTCTAGATTTGAGGGTTTTGGAGGTGCTAGGGTACCAGGAGGTGCATGCGTAATCGAAAAATGGTTGAACGAGAGTTCCCGCCAGAATCTTGGAAAACAGCTATGCTGACCACTATACCACCAATCCCTGGTCCTTGATTGATTTTTGCCTCTGAAATAAACCATTGAAAATTGGCTGCTATCTCTGGGTTTTTTGCTGATCAAAAAATAAAAAGCAACTTTCAACTGACTGAACATTGCCAAAATACCGCACGCCATGCATTGGCCGGGAATCGGACCAAGGTCGACTGCTTGGAAGGCAGATATGCTAACCACTATACCACCAATGCCTGGTCCTTGCAAATTCATATCAAACACTGTAAAAATGGGACCCATTTCCTCCCTGCTTTGCATTCAGCATCAAGGGTTGAAATTGGGGGTTAAATCACCAACAAATATTCCTGGGCGCGGCCACCGCTTCTGCCCACTGCTCCCCTCACCCTCCAGGGGGTGATCAAGGGTAATGGGTCAAATGCAGATACTAATTTAATTCAAGCCATGCAATGGCTGGGAATCAAAACTGGGTTTTCTTCTTGGAAGGCAGCTATCCTAGCCACTATACCACCAATGCTTAGTCCTTGGATAATTTTTACCTTGAAATTCTAAAATCTTAAATAAAACATTGGAAATCTCTGGGTTTTTTGCTGATCAAAAAAAAAAGCAACTTTCAACTGACTGGACATTGCAAAAATACCAAACTCCATGCATTGGCCGGGAATCAAACCCAGGTCAACTGCTTTTTTACAGGCATCTATGCTAACGACTATACAACCAATTCTTAGTCCTTAAATGAATTTATGCTTTAAATTCTAAAATCTTAAATAAACCATTGGAAATTGGCTGTTATTTCTGGGTTTGTTGCTGATCAATAGTTAAATAACAACTTTCAACTGAATGGAAATTGCCAAAATACCACAAACCATGCATTGGCCGGGAATCTAACCCAGGTCAACTGCTTGGAAGGCAGCTATGCTAACCACTATCCCGCCAATGCCTGGTCATTAGACAATTTTTACCTCCAAATTCTGAAGTATAAAATAAGCCATTAAAAATTGGCTGATATGTCTGGGTTTTTTGCCGATCAATGGTTAAGTAACATCTTTCAATGGAGTGGACAATTCCAAAACAGCTTCACCTTCCAGAGGGTGATCAAGGGTGATGGGTCAAATGCAGAAAATAATTTAACTCAAGCCATGCATTGGCTGGGAATCAAAACCGGGTCTTCTTCTTGGAAGTCAGCTATGCTTGCCACTATACCACCAATGCCTGGTGCTTGGAAAATCGTACCAATGCCTGGTCCTTGGAAGATCATACCAAAGACTGTAAAAATGGAACCCATTTCCTCCCTGCTTTGCACTCAGCATCAAGGGTTGAAATTGGGGGTTAAGTCACCAAAAAGTATTCCTGGGCGCGGCAACCGCTTCTGCCCACTGCTCCCCTCACCTTCCAGGGGGTGATCAAGGGTGATGGGTCAAATGCAGAGAATAATTTAATTCAATTCATGCATTGGCTGGGAGTCAAAACCTGGTCTTCTTCTTGGAAGGCAGCTATGCTAGCCACCAATGCTTAGTCTTTGGATAATTATTACTTTGAAATTCTAAAATCTTAAATAAAACATTGGGAATTGGCTGCTATCTCTGGGTTTCTTGCTGATCAATAGTTAAATAACAACTTTCCACTGAATGGACATTGCCAAAATACCACAAGCCATGCATTGGCTGGGAATCTAACCCAGGTCAACTGCATGGAAGGCAGCTATGCTAACCACTATACCACCAATGCCTGGTCCTTGGGTAATGTTTGCCTCGAAATTCTGAAAAATAAAATAAGCCGTTGGAAATTGGCTGCTATCTCTGGGTTTTTTGCTGATCGATAGTTAAATAACAACTTTCAATTGAATGGAAATTGCCAAAATAACACAAGTCATGCATTGGCTGGGAGTTGATCCCCGGTCAATTGCTTGGAAGGCAGTTTTGCTAAGCACTATACCACCGATGCCTGGTCCTTGGCAGATAATACCAACGATAATTCCAACTGCTTGGAAGGCAGCTATGCTGACCACTATACGACCAATGCCTGGTCCTTGGAAGATCATACCAAAGACTGTAAAAATGGGACCCATTTCCTCACTGCTTTGCACTCAGCATCAAGGGTTGAAATTGGGGGTTAAATCACCAAAAATTATTCCTGGGCACGGCCACCGCTTCTGCCCACTGCTCTGGCTGGGAATCAAAACTGGGTCTTCTTTTTGGAAGGCAGCTATGCTAGCCACTATACCACCAATGCTTAGTCCTTGGATAATTTTTACCTTAAAATTCTAAAATCTTAAATAAACCATTGGAAATTGGCTGCTATCTCTGGGTTTTTTGCTGATCAAAAAATAAAAAGCAACTTTCAACTGACTGGACATTACCGAAATACCGCACGCCATTCATTGGCCGGGAATCGAACCCGAGTCAATTGCTTCGAAGGCAGCTATGCTAAACACTAGACCACCAATGCCTGGTCCTTGGTTAATTTTTGGGAAGCAAAACCGTGCCTTCTTCTTGGAAGGCAGCTACGCTAGCCACTATACCACCAATGCTTGGTCTTTGGATAATTTTTACCTTGAAATTCTAAAATCTTAAATAAAACATTGCGAATTGGCTGATATTTCTGGGTTTTTTGCTGATCAAAAAACAAAAAGCAACTTTCAACTGACAGGACATTGCCAAAATACCTCACGCCGTGCATTGGCCGGGAATCAAACCCAGGTCAACTGCTTGGAAGGCAGCTATGCTAACCACTATACCACCAATGCTTGGTTCTTGGACAATTTTTGCATCGAAATTCTGAAGTAAAAAACAAGCCATTGGAAATTGCCTGCTATGTCTGGGTGTTTTGCTGATCAATAGTTAAATAACAACTTTCAGCTGACTGGAAATTGCCAAAAACAACTTTCTATAACTACTATAGCACCAATGCCTGGTCCTTGAAAGATCATACCAAAGAATATAAAATTGGGACCCATTACCTCCCTGCTTGGCACTCAGCATCAAGGGTTGGAATTGGGGGTTAAATCACCAAAAATGATTCCCAGGAGTGGCCACCGCTGCTGCTCACTGCTCCCCTCACCTTCCAGGGGGTGATCAAGGGTGATGGGTCAAATGCAGAGAATAATTTAACTCAAGCCATGCATTGGTTAGGGATCAAAACCGGGTCTACTTCCTGGAAGGCAGCTATGCTAGCCACTATACCACCAATGCTTAGTCCTTGGATGATTTTTGACTGGAAATTCTGAAGTATAAAATAAGCCATTGGAAATGGGCTGCTATCTCTCGGTTTTTTGCTGTTTAATGGTTAAGTAACATCTTGCAATGGACTGGACAATTCCAAAACAGTTTTAACCAAGCAATGTCCAGGTGTCAAACCCCGCTGAACTTTTCTTAAGTCAGTTATGCTATCCACTATACCATTAATGCTTGGTTTATGGTTTACTTTGACCTGGAAAGTCAGAAAATGTAAACAAACCATGGTTGAGTAACTACTTTCAATAGACCGGACATTGCCAAAATAACTCAAGCCATGCATTGGCTGGGAATCAAAACAGGGTCTTCTTCTTGGAAGGCAGCTATGCTAACTACTATACCACCAATGCTTAGTACTTGGATAGTTTTTGTCTTGAAATTCTAAAATCTTAAATTAACCATTGGAAATTGACTGCTATCTCTGGGTTTTTTGCTGATCAAAAAATAAAAAGCAACTTTCAACTGACTGGACATTACCGAAATACCGCACGCCATTCATTGGCCGGGAATCGAACCCGAGTCAATTGCTTCGAAGGCAGCTATGCTAAACACTAGAACACCAATGCCTGGTCCTTGGTTAATTTTTGCCTCGATATTCTGAAGTATAAAATAAGCTATTGGCAATTGGCTGCTATTTCTGGGTTTTTTGCTGATCAATAGATAAATAACAACTTTCAACTGACTGAACATTGCCAAAATACCACAAGCCATGCATTGGCTGGGAATTGAACCCAGGCTAACTGCTTGGAAGGGAGCTATGCTAACAACTATACCACCAATGCTTAGTCATTGATTGATTTTGGCCTTGAAATTTTAAGGTCTGAAATAAACCGTGACCCCAAAGGGAATAAGCGATAGAAAACGGATGGATGGATGGATAAACCATTGACAATTGGTTGCTAACTTCGGGTTTTTTGCTGATTAATAGTTAAATAACAACTTTCAACTGAATGGAAATTGCCAAAATACCACAAGCCATGCATTGGCTGGGAATCAATCCCAAATCAACTGCTTGGAAGGCAGCTATGCTAACCACTATACCACCAATGCCCGGTCCTCGCAAGTTCATATCAAAAACTATAAAAATGGGATCCATTTCCTCCCTGCTTTGCACTCAGCATCAAGGGTTGAAATTGGGGGTTAAATCACCAAAAACTATTCCTGGGCGCGGCCACCGCTTCTGCCCACTGCTCCCCTCACCTTCCAGGGGATGATCAAGGGTGATGGGTCAAATGCAGAGAATAATTTAATTCAAGCCATGCATTGGCTGGGAATCAAAACCGGGTCTTCTTCTTGGAAGGCAGCTATGCTAGCCACTATACCACCAATGCTTAGTCCTTGGATAATTTTTACCTTGAAATTCTAAAATCTTAAATAAAACATTGCAAATTGGCTGCTAACTCTGGGTTTTTTGCTGATCAAAAAACAAAAAGCAACTTTCAACTTACTGGACATTGCCAAAGTACCTCGCGCCATTCATTGGCCGGGAATCGAACCCAGGTCTACTGCTTGGAAGGCAGCTATGCTAACCACTATACCACCAATGCTTGGTTCTTGGATAATTGTTGCCTCAAAATTCTGAAGTAAAAAATAAGCCATTGGAAATTGGCTGCTATGTCTGGGTGTTTTGCTGATCAATAGTTAAATAACAACTTTCAGCTGAATGGAAATTGCCAAAAACAACTTTCTATAACTACTATAGCACCAATGCCTGGTCCTTGGAAGATCATACAAAAGACTGTAAAAATGGGACCCATTTCCTCCCTGCTTTGCACTCAGCATCAAGGGTTGAAATTGGGGGTTAAATCACCAAAAACTATTCCTGGGCGCGGCCACCGCTTCTGCCCACTGCTCCCCTCACCTACTAGGGGGTGATCAAGGGTGATGGGTCAAATACAGAGAATAATTTAATTCAAGCCATGCATTGGCTGGGAATCAAAACCGGGTCTTCTTCTTGGAAGGTAGCTATGCTAGCCACTATACCACCAATGCTTAGTCATTGGATAATTTTTATCTTGAAATTCTAAAATCTTAAATAAACCATTGGAAATTGGCTGCTATCTCTGGGTTTTTTGCTGATCAAAAAACAAAAAGCAACTTTCAACTGACTGGACATTGCCAAAATACCACACGCGATGCATTGGCCGAGAATCGAACCCAGCTCAACTGCTTGAAGGCAGCTATGCTAACCACTATACCACCAATGCCTGGTCCATGGTTAGTTGTTACCTCGAAATTCTGAAGTATAAAATAAGCCATTGAGATTGGCTGCTTTGTCTGGGTTTTTTGCTGATGAATAGTTAAATAACAACTTTCAACTGAATGGAAATTGCCAAAATACCACAAGCTATGCATTGGCTGGGAATCGAACCCAGGTCAACTGCTTGGAAGGCAGCTATGCTAACCACTATACCACCAATGCCTGCTCCTAGAATTTCTGCCCACTGCTCCACTCACCTTCCAGGGGGTGATCAAGGGTGATGGGTCAAATGCAGAGAATAATTTAACTCAAGCCATGCATTGGCTGGGAATCAAAACCGGGTCTTCTTTTTGGAAGGCAGCTATGCTAACCACTATACCACCAATGCCTGCTCCTAGAACTTCTGCCCACTGCTCCACTCACCTTCCAGGGGGTGATCAAGGGTGATGGGTCAAATGCAGAGAATAATTTAACTCAAGCCATGCATTGGCTGGGAATCAAAACCGGGTCTTCTTCTTGGAAGGCAGCTATGCTCGCCACTATACCACCAATGCTTAGTCCTTGGATAATTTTTACCTTGAAATTCTAAAATCTTAAATAAACCATTGGAAATTAGCTGCTATCTCTGGGTTTTTTGCTGATCAATAGATAAATAACAACTTTCAACTGACTGAACATTGCCAAAATACTACAAGACATGTATTGGCTGGGAATCAAACCCAGGTCAGCTGCTTGGAAGGCAGCTATGCTAACCACTATACCACCAATGCTTAGCCCTTGTATGATTATTGCCTTGAAATTTTAAAGTCTGAAATAAATAATTGAAAATTGGCTGCTATCTCTGGGTGTTTTGCCGATCAATGGTTAAGTAACATCTTGTAATGGACTGGACAATTCCAAAACAGTTTTAACCAAGCAATAAGAGTGTCCGCCCTGAGATTGGTAGGTTGAGAGTTCAAACCCTGGCCCAGTCATACCAAAGACTATAAAATGGGACCCATTACCTCCCTGCTTGGCACTCAGCATCAAGGGTTGGAATTGGGGGTTAAATCACCAAAAATGATTCCCAGGCGTGGCCACCGCTGCTGCTCACTGTTCCCCTCACCTTCCAGGGGGTGATCAAGGGTGATGGGTCAAATGCAGAGAATAATTTAACTCAAGCCATGCATTGGCTGGGGATCAAAACCGGGTCTACTTCCTGGAAGGCAGCTATGCTATCCACTATACCACCAATTCTTAGTCCTTGGATGATTTTTGACTGGAAATTCTGAAGTATAAAATAAACCATTGGAAAATGGCTGCTATTGCTGGGTTTTTTGCTGATCAATAGTAAAATAACAAATTTTAACTGACTGGAAATTGCCAAAACACCACAAGCAATGCATTGGCTGGGAATCGAACCCAGGTCAACTGCTTGGAAGGCAGCTATGCTAACCACTATACCACCAATGCCTGTTCCTTGGTAGGTTTTTGCCTTGAAATTTTAAAGTCTGAAATAAATCATTGAAAATTGGCTGCTATCTCTGGGTTTTTTGCTGATGAAAAAAATAAAAAGCAACTTTCAACTGACTGGACATTGCCAAAATACCGCACGCCATGCATTGGCCAGGAATTAAACGCAGGTCAACTGCTTGGAAGGCAGCTATGCTAACCACTATACCACCAATGCCTGGTCCTTGGATAATTTTTGCCTCGAAATTCTGAAGTATAAAATAAGCTATTGGCAAATGGCTGGGTTTTTTGCTGATCAACAGTTAATTAACAACTTTCAACTGACTGGAAATTTCCAAAGTACCACAAGACATGCATTGGCTGGGAATCGAACCCAGGTCAACTGCTTGGAAGGCAGCTATGCTAACCACTATACCACCAATGCCTGTTCCTTGGAGTGTTTTTGCCTTGAAATTTTAAAGTCTGAAATAAACCATTGAAAATTGGCTGCTATCTCTGGGTTTTTTGCTGTGTAATGGTTAAGTAACATCTTGCAATGGACTGGACAATTCCAAAACAGTTTTAACCAAGCAATCAGAGTGTCCGCCCTGAGATCGGTAGGTTGTGAGTTCAAACCCCGGCCGAGTCATACCAAAGACTCTGAAAATGGGACCCATTACCTCCCTGCTTAGCACTCAGCATCAAGCGTTGGAATTGTTTTTTCCCAGGCGTGGCCACCGGTGCTGCTCACTGCTCCCCTCACCTTCTAGGGGGTGATCAAGGGTGATGCGTCAAATGCAGAGAATAATTTAACTCAAGCCATGGCAGCTATGCTAGCCACTATACCACCAACATACTTGCCAACCCTCCTGATTTTCCCGGGAGACTCCCGAATTTCAGTGGCCCTCCCGAAAATCTCCCGGGGCAACCATTCTCCCGAATTTCTCCTGATTTCCGTCCGGCCAACAATATTGGGGGTGTGCCTTAAAGACACTGCCTTTAACATCCTCTCTCACCTGAAAGCTTCACCACTTAACAGCTGCATGCTGTCCAGGCGCCCGCTTTTCCTCCACATAAACAGCATACCGGCCCAGTCACACAATGATGAAGCGTTGGACGGGTTTAACAAAGATCTTTACTCAAAGATGTCAAGAAACGCTGACACATTGTATGATCTTTTGACTGTTTTAATGACAACGCAGGGCATACTTGGTCAACAGCCATACAGGTCACACTGACGGTGGCCGTATAAACAACTTTAATAACTGTTACAAATATGCGCCACACTGTCAACCCACACCAAACAAGAATGACAAACATATCGGGAGAACATCCGCACCGTAACACAACATAAACACAACAGAACAAATACCCAGAATCCCTTGCAGCATTAACTCTTCCAGGACGCTACAATAACATCAGCGGCTTTTGAAGCTCCCTGCACAACTGCACACACAACAAGAAGGAGACGAAGCAGAAGAACGAAGAAGAGACATGGCGACAACGAGTAAGAAGAAGAAATACGCTTGCAAGTTCCAAAATGATTGGAAACAAGAATTTCATTTCATCCCGAAAAGCTCGAAGGGGAAGGGGTATGCTGCCAGCACCTCAACCCCGCCCCCGCAACCACGCCCCCCCCCAACCAATGGTTAAGTAACATCTTTCAATGGACTGGACAATTCCAAAACAATTTTAACCAAGCAAAGTCCAGGTGTCAAACCCCGCTGAACTTTTCTTAAGTCAGTTATGCAATCCACTATACCATTAATGCTTGGTTTATGGTTTACTTTGACCTGGAAAGTCAGAAAATGTAAACAAACCATTAAAATTAGCTGGAATCTCAGTATTGTTTGCTTATCAATGGTTGAGTAACAACTTTCAACAAAGCAGACGTGGCCAAAATAACTCAAGCCATGCATTGGCTGGGAATCAAAACCGGGTCTAATTCTTGGACGGCAGCTATGCTAGCCACTATACCACCAATGCTTAGTCCTTGGATAATTTTAGCCTTGAAATTCTAAAATCTAAAATAAACCATTGGAAATTGGCTGCTATCTCTGGGTTTTTTGCCGATCAATGGTTAAGTAACATCTTGTAATGGACTGGACAATTCCAAAACAGTTTTAACCAAGCAATAGCCAGGTGTCAAACCCCGCTGAACTTTTCTTAAGTCAGATATGCTATACACTATACCACTAATGCTTGGTTTATGGTTTACTTTGACCTGGAAAGTCAGAAAATGTAAACAAACCATTAAAGTTAGCTGGAATTTCAGCATTGTTTGCTTATCAATTATTGTGTAACAACTTTCAACAGACCGGACGTTGCCAAAATACCTCAAGCAATGCATTGGCTGGGAATCGAACCCAGGTCAACTGCTTGGAAGGCAGCTATGCTAACAACTATACCACCAATGTCTGGTCCTTGAAAG
This sequence comes from Nerophis lumbriciformis, assembly GCF_033978685.3. Lineage (NCBI taxonomy): Eukaryota > Metazoa > Chordata > Actinopteri > Syngnathiformes > Syngnathidae > Nerophis > Nerophis lumbriciformis. Next base: position 24,521,710 of record NC_084581.2, read on the forward strand.
ATTTTTGCCTTGAAATTTTAAAGTCTGAAGTAAATTATTGAAAATTGGCTGCTATCTCTGGGTTTTTTTCTGTTTAATGGTTAAGTAACATCTTGCAATGGACTGGAAATTGCCAAAATACCGGAAGCCACGCATTGGCTGGGAATCGAACCCAGGTCAACTGCTTGGAAGGCAGCTATGCTAACCACTATACCACCAATGCCTGGTGCTTAAAGGATTTTTGCCTTGAAATTTTAAAGTCTAAAGTAAACCATTGAAAATTGGCTGCTATCTCTGGGTTTCATGCCGTTTAATGGTTAAGTAACATCTTGCAATGGACTGGACAATTCCAAAACAGTTTTAACCAAGCAATGTCCAGGTGTCAAACCCCGCTGAACTTTTCTTAAGTCAGTTATGCTATCCACTATACCATTAATGCTTGGTTTATGGTTTACTTTGACCTGGAAAGTCCGAAAATGTAAACAAACCATGGTTGAGTAACTACTTTCAATAGACCGGACGTTGCCAAAATAACTCAAGCCATGCATTGGCTGGGAATCAAAACCGGGGCTTCTTCTTGGAAGGCAGCTATGCTATCCACTATACCACCAATGCTTAGTCCTTGGATAATTTTTACCTTGAAATTCTAAAATCTTAAATAAAACATTGCAAATTGGCTGCTATCTCTGGGTTTTTCGCTGATCAAAAAACAAAAAGCAACTTTCAACTGACTGGACATTGCCAAAATACCACACGCGATGCATTGGCCGTGAATCGAACCCAGGTCAACTGCTTGAAGGCAGCTATGCTAACCACTATACCACCAATGCCTGGTCCATGGTTAGTTGTTACCTCGAAATTCTGAAGTATAAAATAAGCCATTGAGATTGGCTGCTATGTCTGGGTGTTTTGCTGATCAATAGTTAAATAACAACTTTCAACTGAATGGAAATTGCCAAAATACCACAAGCCATGCATTGAACCCAGGTCAACTGCTTGGAAGGCAGTTATGCTAACCACTATACGACCAATGCCTGCTCCTAGACCTTCTGCCCACTGCTCCCCTCACCTTCCAGGGGGTGATGAAGGGTGATGGGTCAAATGCAGAGAATAATTTAACTCAAGTCATGCATTGGCTGGGAATCAAAACCTGGTCTTCTTCTTGGAAGGCAGCTATGCTAGCCACTATACCACCAATGCTTAGTCCTTGGATAATTTTTACCTTGAAATTCTAAAATCTTAAATAAACCATTGGAAATTGGCTGCTATATCTGTTTTTTTTGCTGATCAATAGATAAATAACAACTTTCAACTGACTAAACATTGCCAAAATACCACAAGACATGTATTGACCTGGGAATCAAACCCAGGTCAGCTGCTTGGAAAGCAGCTATGCTAACCACTATACCATCAATGCTTAGCCCTTGTACGATTATTGCCTTGAAATTTTAAAGTCTGAAATATATCATTGAAAATTGGCTGCTATCTCTGGGTGTTTTGCCGATCAATGGTTAAGTAACATCTTGCAATGGACTGGACAATTCCAAAACAGTTTTAACCAAGCAATAAGAGTGTCCACCCTGAGATTGGTAGGTTGTGAGTTCAAACCCCGGCCCAGTCATACCAAAGACTATAAAAATGGGACCCATTACCTCCCTGCTTGGCACTCAACATCAAGGGTTGGAATTGGGGGTTAAATCACCAAAAATGATTCCCAGGCGTGGCCACCGCTGCTGCTCACTGCTACCCTCACCTTCCAGGGGGTGATCAAGGGTGATGGGTCAAATGCAGAGAATAATTTAACTCAAGACATGCATTGGCTGGGGATCAAAACTGGGTCTACCTCCTGGAAGGCAGCTATGCTATCCACTATACCACCAATTCTTAGTCCTTGTATGATTTTTGACTGGAAATTCTGAAGTATAAAATAAACCATTGGAAATTGGCTGCTATTGCAGGGTTTTTTGCTGATCAATAGTTAAATAACAACTTTTAACTGACTGGAAATTGCCAAAATACCACAAGCAATGCATTGGCCAGGAATTAAACCCAGGTCAACTGCTTGGAAGGCAGCTATGCTAACCACTATACCACCAATACCTGGTCCTTGGATAATTTTTGCCTCGAAATTCTGAAGTATAAAATAAGCTATTGGCAAATGGCTGCTATCGCTGGGTTTTTTGCTGATCAATAGTTAAATAACAACTTTCAACTGACTGGAAATTTCCAAAATACCGCGAGACATGCATTGGCTGGGGATCGAACCCAGGTCAACTGCTTGGAAGGCAGCTATGATAACCAATATACCACCAATGCTTGTTTTTTGGATGGTTTTTGCCTTGAAATTTTAAAGTCTGAAATAAACCATTGAAAATTGGCTGCTATCTCTGGGTTTTTTGCTGTGTAATGGTTAAGTAACATCTTTCAATGGACTGGACAATTCCAAAACAGTTTTAACCAAGCAATTAGAGTGTCCGCCCTGAGATCGGTAGGTTGTAAGTTCAAACCCCGGCCGAGTCATACCAAAGACTCTGAAAATGGGACCCATTACCTCCCTGCTTGGCACTCAGCATCAAGCGTTGGAATTGGGGGTTAAATCACCAAAAATTATTCCCAGGCGCGGCCACCGGTGCTGCTCACTGCTCCCCTCACCTTCTAGTGGGTGATCAAGGGTGATGGGTCAAATGCAGAGAATAATTTAACTCAAGCCATGGCAGCTATGCTAACCACTATACCACCAACATACAGGTAAAAGCCAGTAAATTAGAATATTTTGAAAAACTTGATTTATTTCAGTAATTACATTCAAAAGGTGTAACTTGTACATTATATTTATTCATTGCACACAGACTGATGCATTCAAATGTTTATTTCATTTAATTTTGATGATTTGAAGTGGCAACAAATGAAAATCCAAAATTCCGTGTGTCACAAAATTAGAATATTACTTAAGGCTAATACAAAAAAGGGATTTTTAGAAATGTTGGCCAACTGAAAAGTATGAAAATGAAAAATATGAGCATGTACAATACTCAATACTTGGTTGGAGCTCCTTTTGCCTCAATTACTGCGTTAATGCGGCGTGGCATGGAGTCGATGAGTTTCTGGCACTGCTCAGGTGTTATGAGAGCCCAGGTTGCTCTGATAGTGGCCTTCAACTCTTCTGCGTTTTTGGGTCTGGCATTCTGCATCTTCCTTTTCACAATACCCCACAGATTTTCTATGGGGCTAAGGTCAGGGGAGTTGGCGGGCCAATTTAGAACAGAAATACCATGGTCCGTAAACCAGGCACGGGTAGATTTTGCGCTGTGTGCAGGCGCCAAGTCCTGTTGGAACTTGAAATCTCCATCTCCATAGAGCAGGTCAGCAGCAGGAAGCATGAAGTGCTCTAAAACTTGCTGGTAGACGGCTGCGTTGACCCTGGATCTCAGGAAACAGAGTGGACCGACACCAGCAGATGACATGGCACCCCAAACCATCACCCAACCATGCAAATTTTGCATTTCCTTTGGAAATCGAGGTCCCAGAGTCTGGAGGAAGACAGGAGAGGCACAGGATCCACGTTGCCTGAAGTCTAGTGTAAAGTTTCCACCATCAGTGATTGTTTGGGGTGCCATGTCATCTGCTGGTGTCGGTCCACTCTGTTTCCTGAGATCCAGGGTCAACGCAGCCGTCTACCAGCAAGTTTTAGAGCACTTCATGCTTCCTGCTGCTGACCTGCTCTATGGAGAAGGAGATTTCAAGTTCCAACAGGACTTGGCGCCTGCACACAGCGCAAAATCTACCCGTGCCTGGTTTACGGACCATGGTATTTCTGTTCTAAATTGGCCCGCCAACTCCCCTGACCTTAGCCCCATAGAAAATCTGTGGGGTATTGTGAAAAGGAAGATGCAGAATGCCAGACCCAAAAACGCAGAAGAGTTGAAGGCCACTATCAGAGCAACCTGGGCTCTCATAACACCTGAGCAGTGCCAGAAACTCATCGACTCCATGCCACGCCGCATTAACGCAGTAATTGAGGCAAAAGGAGCTCCAACCAAGTATTGAGTATTGCACATGCTCATATTTTTCATTTTCATACTTTTCAGTTGGCCAACATTTCTAAAAATCCCTTTTTTGTATTAGCCTTAAGTAATATTCTAATTTTGTGACACACGGAATTTTGGATTTTCATTTGTTGCCACTTCAAATCATCAAAATTAAATGAAATAAACATTTGAATGCATCAGTCTGTGTGCAATGAATAAATATAATGTACAAGTTACACCTTTTGAATGCAATTACTGAAATAAATCAAGTTTTTCAAAATATTCTAATTTACTGGCTTTTACCTGTACTTGCCAACCCTCCTGAGTATCCCGGGAGACTCCCGAATTTCAGTGGCCCTCCCGAAAATCTCCCGGGGCAACCATTCTCCCGAATTTCTCCTGATTTCCACGCGGACAACATAATTGGGGGTGTGCCTTAAAGACACTGCCTTTAACATCCTCTCTCACCTGAAACTTTCACCACTTAACAGCCGCATGCTGTCCAGGCGCCCGCTTTTCCTCCACATAAACAGCATACCGGCCCAGTCACATAATAAGGAAGCGTTGGACGGGTTTAACAAAGATCTTTATTCGAAGATGTCAAGAAACGCTGACACGTTGTATAATCTTTTAACTGGTTTAATGATAACACAGGGCATAATTGGTCAACAGCCATACAGGTCATACTGACGGTGGGCGTATAAACAACTTTAACACTGTTACAAATATCCATCCATCCATCCATCCATCTTCTTCCGCTTATCCGAGGTTGGGTCGCGGGGGCAGCAGCCTAAGCAGGGAAGCCCAGATATGCGCCACATATTTAATGATACTACGGTATGCCTCGTGGTTAGAGTGTCCGCCCTGAGATTGGTAGATCGTGAGTTCAAACCCCGGCCGAGTCATACCAAAGACTATAAAAATGGGACCCATTACCTCCCTGCTTGGCACTCAGCATCAACTCCAACTACTTGTCTCATTCCGGCTCCTGCTAATAAAGGCGACAGGTGATTAGACAACAAGGCCCACCTGGGCCATCTACTCACCTGTCGCTGTCTTCGAGGCCGCTCCTGGCACACCCCGTTCCGCGGTAGGGCCATGCCCCCCTCCACAGTAATATTTTTGAAACCTATTTTAATCTTTCTGTATTTCCTTTTACAAAAGGAGATGGTGGTGCCTTGTTCTCCTGGAAAACTTCCCCATGCTGTAAAGTGCCCTCAATATCACACATTTGAATCAGAACCTTTTAAGTCACCTGATTTACTTTATTCAATGTCAGTTGACTAGCAAAAAAAAAACGTTTCATCGAGAATGTATGTTTTTAAATCACCACGGTCTGAAGAAGAAAGATTGTAGGAATGAAAAAGGCGACTACAAGTACTGTGATGAGTTAATATGTAATCAAACTATTATTTGAAGACAAAAGCCTAACCTCGTCACTTATTTCAGGATGTGGTAGAGGTCCCACGAAAAAGGTACAGGCATTCAGGATCTGTCTCTGAAGCATCAGGTATTGTTCAAAGCAGCTTTGTTAGACTTAGACTTAGACTTCCTTTTTATTGTCATTCAAATTTGAACTTTACAGCACAGATAAAAACGAAATTTCGTTACATAAGCTCATGGTAGTGCAGGATAAAAAAGCAATAAGGTGCATATATAAATAGATACATTTATATAAATAATATATACATTTATATATAAAATGTATATATATATATATATATATATATATATATATATATATATATATATATATATATATATATAAATAAATTACTGTATGGATAAATATATTGCACTTTTTCACATGCGTCCACGTTTATGGATGTATGTTATATTGTCTTTTTTATTCCAGCGAGTTAATCCATTTTGGGGGGAGTTGAGGGGATAATTTAATTATGATGCGTTCAAGAGTCTTACGGCCTGAGGGAAGAAGCTGTTACAGAACCTGGAGGTTCTGCTTCGGAGGCTGCGGAACCTCTTTCTAGAGTCCAGCAGTGAAAACAGTCCTTGGTGGGGGTGGGAGGAGTCTTTGCAGATTTTCTGAGCCCTGGTCAGGCAGCGGCTTTTTGCGATCTCCTAGATAGGAGGAAGAGGAGTCCTGATGATCTTTTCCGCCGTCCTCACCACTCTCTGGAGAGACTTCCAGTCTGAGGCATTGCAGGCTCCAGTCCAGACAGAGATGCAGTTGGTCAGCAGGCTCTCTATAGTGCCTCTGTAGAATGTGGTGAGAATGGGGGGAGGGAGCTGTGCTCTTTTCATCCGACGCAAAAAGTGCATGCGCTGCTGAGCTCTTTTTACAAGAGCTCTGGTGTGTAGGGACCAGGTCATATTGTCAGTTATCTGCACCCCATCCATCAGTTGATAGAGGTAGGATTATGTCATTTCTCCGTTTTCATGAAACCAGTAAACTAAAAATCAGCCACTGATTTTTTTTTTCAACAGTTTGCATAGATTTTGTTCCTATAAGAACCACAATCTGTGTCCTTTCTAGAGGAAGCTGATAACATGCCAGGACTGGGACCGGGGAAGGAGCTATGTTGCCTGCTATGGGCTTTTATTATTTCACTTCTCCAACCCATACTTTAATAATTGGTTTCTTCTTTTTTGTTTAGGATGATGTTGCTGCCTGGATCATGTTTCGCTTTGTTTAGTATTTCCTTAGTTCTTGATTTAGTTCAGTTTCAGCACCCTGGTTTGTTTCTTTGTTGCCATGGGTGCTGATTATTGATTGTAACCTGTCTCTGATTAGTAACTGGGATGCTCACCTGCTCCCGGTCACTAATCAGAGAGCTATTTATTCCTGCCTCTTGCCACGCTCTGCCTGGCTGTTTTATTCGCAACATGCGACAGTTGGTTCTACCTGCTTCGGGTTCCTGTTTTTGGCCAGTCTTCTGCTAAGCTTTAGCATAGCTTCCCGTGCCATCGACACCACTTTGTATTTTGGCTGGATTATGAAAATAAATCATCTTTCTCACCTGCACACTGCTTCCGGAGTTTCATCTGCATCTTGGGGAAACGATCACCGCACAACTATGCGACCCCACCGTAACAGAGGATGCTCATAGAAGCAGCAAGGCGGCTGAACACCAAAAAATTCAAGGGGAGAATTTACCTTCCTCAAGTAGAGATCTCCCTCAACATCGGACTGCGGATATTATTGGCCGATAAATGCTTTAAAATGTAATATCGGAAACTATCGGTATCGGTTCCAAAAAGTAAAATAGATTACTTTTTAAAACGCCGCTGTACGGAGTGGTACACGGACATAGGGAGAAGTACAGAGCGCCAATAAACCTTGAAGGCACTGCCTTTGCGTGCCGGCCCAGTCACATAATATCTACGGCTTTTCACACACACAAGTTAATGCAACGCATACTTGGTCAACAGCCATACAGGTCACACTGAGGGTAGCCGTATAAACAACTTTAACACTGTTGCAAATATGCGCCACACTGTGAACCCACACCAAACAAGAATGACAAACACATTTCGGGAGAACATCCACACTGTGTTGTCCTAAAGTCAATTGTTAATATTCTTTAAATAATTACTTGATAATATTTTTGTATTATTGACTGCAATGCTTTAATTTGGAGCTAAAGTTGTTTATATTTATTGTATGTTATAATCGGTAAACAGCAGTTAGATGATGTCACTTCCGCTAGGTTGACTTCCGGTATCCGTTCGAAAGCAAGTCATACATGTTGCGGTCTTCTGTAGTGAAGTGAAGTGAAGTGAATTATATTTATATAGCGCTTTTCTCTAGTGACTCAAAGCGCTTTACATAGTGAAAACCCAATATCTAAGTTACATTTAAAGCAGTGTGGGTGGCACTGAGAGCAGGTGGGTAGAGTGTCTTGCTCAAGGACACAACGGCAGTGACTAGGATGGCGGAAGCGGGGATCGAACCTGCAACCCTCAGGTTGATGGCACGGCCACTCTACCAACCGAGCTATACCGCCCCTGTAGTAATTTCTGTTGCCATCATACACAAAGCGGCGAAGAAGCAATGCCGTAAGTTGTCTTTAATAAGTTAACAACATGTCAGATACGTTAAAAATGTGTAATAGTGCCGATACGTTGAATATAATTGTCGAATTGGATGCAATGTGTTCAAGTCATTCAGGCAGACGGGAGTCTCCCTCTGCTGGACATTTTGGGACATTACCGTTACATTTTCATATGTCATTGTAGACAAATATGTACAGAGGCAATAAGTGTTTTTGTGTCTCTTTGTTCTTTTCAGTTTTTCACCATCTTGTCTATGAAGAATTGTCAAAAGTAAATGGTCAAACTTACAACGACGTTCTCTTCATTGACTCCGGTTTGGCTTGGTGTTGAGTGGCGTTTCTACACGTCTCACGAGAACACTAAACACACCGTAACACAATATAAACACAACAGAACAAATACCCAGAACCCCTTGCAGCACTAACTCTTCCGGTACGCTACAATATAAACCCCCCCGTTACCCCCTACCCCCACTCACTCCAACCCCGCCCACCTCCTCATGCCTTCTCAGGGAGAGCATGTCCCAAATTCCAAGCTGCTGTTTTGAGGCATGTTAAAAAAAAGAATGCACTTTGTGACTTCAATAATAAATATGGCAGTGCCATGTTGGCATTTTTTTCCATAACTTGAGTTGATTTATTTTGGAAAACCTTGTTACATTGTTTAATGCATCCAGCGGGGCATCACAACAAAATTAGGCATAATAATGTGTTAATTCCACGACTGTATATATCGGAATCGATAATTAAGAGTTGGACAATATCAGAATATCGGATATCGGCAAAAAAGCCATTATCGGACATATCTAGTTTAGACACATTTATTAAATCTAGCTTGCTCACCCTCCAGATTATTGAAGGCATTCATATTAATTCTTGCAGAATGCCTCAGCGTATCTCATGGTCCATCCATCCATCCATCCATCCATCTTCTTCCGCTTATCCGAGGTCGGGTCGCGGGGGCAGCAGCCTAAGCAGGGAAGCCCAGACTTCCCTCTCCCCAGCCACTTCGTCCAGCTCCTCCCGGGGGATCCCGAGGCATTCCCAGGCCAGCCGGGAGACATAGTCTTCCCAACGTGTCCTGGGTCTTCCTCGTGGCCTCCTACCGGTCGGACATGCCCTAAACACCTCCTTAGGGAGGCGCTCGGGTGGCATCCTGACCAGATGCCCGAACCACCTCATCTGGCTCCTCTCGATGCGGAGGAGCAGCGGCTTTACTTTGAGCTCCCCCCGGATGACAGAGCTTCTCACCCTATCTCTAAGGGAGAGCCCCGCCACCCGGCGGAGGAAACTCATTTCGGCCGCTTGTACCCGTGATCTTGTCCTTTCGGTCATAACCCAAAGCTCATGACCATAGGTGAGGATGGGAACGTAGATCGACCGGTAAATTGAGAGCTTTGCCTTCCGGCTCAGCTCCTTCTTCACCACAACGGATCGATACAGCGTCCGCATTACTGAAGACGCCGCACCGATCCGCCTGTCGATCTCACGATCCACTCTTCCCTCACTCGTGAACAAGACTCCGAGGTACTTGAACTCCTCCACTTGGGGCAAGATCTCCTCCCCAACCCGGAGATGGCACTCCACCCTTTTCCGGGCGAGAACCATGGACTCGGACTTGGAGGTGCTGATTCTCATCCCAGTCGCTTCACACTCAGCTGCGAACCGATCCAGTGAGAGCTGAAGATCCTGGCCAGATGAAGCCATCAGGACCAAATCATCTGCAAAAAGCAGAGACCTAATCCTGCAGCCACCAAACCGGATCCCCTCAACGCCTTGACTGCGCCTAGAAATTCTGTCCATAAAAGTTATGAACAGAATCGGTGACAAAGGGCAGCCTTGGCGGAGTCCAACCCTCACCGGAAACGTGTCCGACTTACTGCCGGCAATGCGAACCAAGCTCTGACACTGATCATACAGGGAGCGGACCGCCACAATCAGACAGTCCGAAACCCCATACTCTCTGAGCACTCCCCACAGGACTTCCCGAGGGACACGGTCGAATGCCTTCTCCAAGTCCACAAAGCACATGTAGACTGGTTGGGCAAACTCCCATGCACCCTCAAGGACCCTGCCGAGAGTATAGAGCTGGTCCACAGTTCCACGACCAGGACGAAAACCACACTGATGCTTCAAAATCAGGCCTGGAGGTCCTAGTGCTGACCACTTTGTCTCAGTACTTTTTCTTTCATAGGCAGCATCTTGCTCTCCATGTGCTAAATGCATGAGGAGAATTCAATTACGGGAGTGTGGACTGTCTACACACACACACACACATGTTTACACACACACACGCCTGGCATTCTTGCACTCGGTGACCCCCTGAGGCTTTGACTGAGCGCTGACTGAGGTTGGGTGAGAAAAAAGAAGGAGACGTGGGGGGTGCATGGATTGATGATGAGGACTGTGGGGGTTTGAGGGGGTGGTGGCAGTGAAAGAATCGACATAGTGTAGGCTGTGTAGTGTGCAGACTGTTCTTATTTCAGGAAGTTCAAATTAGCCCACTAAAAGCAGCGTGTGAAATGTACACCGTTTCTCCCACAGGAGGATCAGGAAGCTTTATTTGGAATGGTTCTTAAATGTTCATCTTAAACCCACACAGACATGCTCATTGACTGTTGAGTTGATGTCAGCAGAAAGTACTGGGTCGCAATGTAGAATACTGACCGACATGTACCATGTTCAGTAGGAAAAATATGTACCGTATTTTCCGGACCATAGGGCGCACCGGATTATAAGGCGCACTGCCATATTTTTGTAAAAAAAAACAAAAACAAAAAAAAACGTTTTTTTTTTTGTTTTTTTTCATGGAATTTTGTTACTTTCAAGTTGAAGCGAATAGTACCGTATTTTCCGCACTATAAGGCGCACCTAAAAACCACAAATTTTCTCAAAAGCTGACAGTGCGCCTTATAACCCGGTGCGCTTTATATATGGATTAATATTACGATTCATTTTCATAAAGTTTCGATCTCGCAACTTCGGTAAACAGCCGCCATCTTTTTTCCCGGTAGAACAGGAAGCGCTTCTTCTTCTACGCAAGCAACCGCCAAGGTAAGCACCCGCCCCCATAGAACAGGAAGCGCTTCTTCTTCTACTGTAAGCTACCACCCGCCCCCGGAAGAAAAAGAAGGGCGCGGATATTTCGTTTCATTTCCTTTGTGTGTTTACATCTGTAAAGACCAGACTACAACATGCACGTACGGTGAATATTCGCACCACAGGGAATGAGAAGTCATCCTTCACTGTGGTTCTAGCTTGCCATGCTAACTTCCACCCATGGTGATATTCAAAAGGAAGACCTTGCCAAAAGAGACCTTTCCAGCCGGCGTCATCATAAAAGCTAACTCGAAGGGATGGATGGATGAAGAAAAGATGAGCGAGTGGTTAAGGGAAGTTTACGCGAAGAGGCCGGGTGGCTTTTTTCACACAGCTCCGTCCATGTTGATATACGACTCTATGCGCGCCCACATCACAGATGGTGTCAAAAAACAAGTGAAGCACACAAATACAACACTCGCCGTCATTCCGGGTGGATTAACCAAAGAACTCCAACCGCTGGATATTGGTGTCAACAGGGCATTCAAATCACGACTGCGAACGGCGTGGGAACAATGGATGACCGAAGGCGAACACACCTTCACTAAAACAGGCAGACAGCGCCGGACGACATACGCCAACATTTGCCAGTGGATCGTAAATGCCTGGGCAGATATTTCGGTCACAACTGTGGTCCGAGCTTTCCGGAAGGCAGGATTCACAGAACTACTGGACAACAACAGCGACACTGACTTCGACGAGACGGAACCGGCCATTTTGGATCCCACGCTTGCGCAACTTTTCAATTCGGACACCGAAGACGAAGAATTCGAAGGATTTACGAATGAAGAATAACTTCAGAAGGTGAGCGCTATGTTTATTTTGTGTGTTGTGACATTAACGTTCGAGCAACATTATGTTGCTATTGCTCTACACCATTTTGAATTTTACTATGTTTGTGATTGCACATTTGCGTACATTTTGGGACAGAGTTGTTAGAACGCTGGTTTTCAATATATTATTAAAGTTTGACTGAACTATCTGACTGTTTTTTTGACATTCCCTTTAGCGCAGCGTAGGCGCGGCTTATAATCCGGGGCGGCTTATTGGTGGACAAAGTTATGAATTATGCAATTCATTGAAGGTGCGGCTAATAATCCGGTGCGCCTTATAGTGCGGAAAATACGGTAATTGAAATATTTTAACTAAAACATTTTTTAATGATAACTAAGTAATGTGTCACGGTCCGGGCGCACGTCAGTGCGCATTCATCTGTGCGCTGCGCTGGGCGCACCTCCAGGAGCGTGCCAGTCCGGCTGCAGCAAGCAGCTGCAATCAATCCATACTTGCCAACCTTGAGACCTCCGAATTCGGGAGATGGGGGGTGTTTAAGGGTAGCGGGGGGTGTATATATTTTCAAGTATTTCTTATATATATATATATATAAATAATCCGTTCATGAATGAGTATATCCGTTCGGCCACCGTGTTCAATGGAGAAGTCTGATCGACAAAATTTGCAGGCAGCATACCCCTTCCCCTTCGAACTGTCCTAGATGAACTGAAATGATTTTTTCCAATCATTTTGGAACTTGCAAGCGTACTTCTTCTTCTTACTCGTCGTCGCCATGTCTCTTCTTTGTTCTTCTGCTTCGTCTCTGTTATGTTTTTGGACATTACTACTTGCCGTAGTTTTGAAGCAATGCATGATGGGAATCCGGATGTTGTGTGTCAGTGTATTAACATGCCGGCTGTAATAAACACACGCTGAGAAATAGCTCCGTGCCTGCCTACTTTATGGGTTATAGATAAACTTATGGATAATAGAGACATATGTAATAGTCTCCTTTTCAGGAGAGAGGACGCTAAAGGCAGTGCCTTTAAGGCACGCCCCCAATATTGTTGTCCGGGTGGAAATCGGGAGAAATCCGGGAGAATGGTTGCCCTGGGAGATTTTCGGGAAGGGCACTGAAATTCGGGAGTTTCCCGGGAAAATTGGGACGGTTGCCAAGTATGAATCAATCGCCGGCAATCAACACACCTGAAGCTGATGATGAGACCTGCCTTCATAAGCCAGCAGAGCCTGTTATCCTGCGCCAGAACGTAGTCATCTGTTCCATTACAGTAAGCCGACTAACCAAGGTCTATGCGTTCTCTCGCTGTGTTTCTCCCCCTCCGTGTTGATTGGTCTTGTGTCCTCTTTGTCGTTTCTAGCAGCAAACCTTCGTTCCCGCGTGACGAGCTGTGTGTCTCGTCTCCCTGTGTTCCCCTCTGGTTCTCTGGCTGCCCCATTTGGATCTCGACCTCCCGCCTGGACACGGACTTTGACAAACTCTCTCCTCCCCTCGACTTCACGTCTGTCTCACGACTCTCCGAGCTTGTCTTGCCCCCTTGGACTTCCGCACCTCTCGCTCAACACTCCCGGTAACACTCTCTAGTTAATTCACACACATAGTCGCACTTCACACACACATTTTGGATTAGCACACACACTTCATTTATTATTTATATATAAATAAATAGAGCTTATACGATGTCCCTCCTGTCTGTGCCGTCTCCTTCCTCCTGTACACGTAACATAATGTGTTAAAAAATAAAACAGATTATCATCATTATTGCATCAATAAAAAAAACATGGAGAATGTGCAAAAATGCTTGTAATGTTGTTGCTCATAATTCCGGATGTTGATGAATGCAACCTTGATCGCAAATCCATTTTGAGTGCCTGTCTTCATTAATATGCAGACTATATGCTGATTATCAAAACGCTCGCAATACCAGAAGATGCAGCAAATATATTATACAGCAAGTGTAATGGGATTTATCAACATTGATTACCGTTTTGCGAACACGATTTCTACACTATTTAATATTTAGCATGTCTGAAAGCACGTGCAAACTGGCCGTGAGAAAGGGCCGGCGATTGACAGGAGAATTCTCCATCATTTGTGTGTACAACAAGTTTGGACGGTCAGAAAAATCTATTAAGCAATTTCCTTTTGTAAACTCTAGCTGCTGGAATAAAACAAATTTAATTAATGTGTTTTAATGTCAGTTGATGGTTTATTTTAAATGTTTGTTTTTTTTAATTTAGGAAATACATTGTATTATATTCTAATATGAAAATATGTCTTTTATGATGCATTTCACACAGCCCTGCGCACAGAATTGTGTGTTAAAAATATTTTGGTTTGCTAGACTGCGATTCAAAAAGTAACAGATTTACAATGAAGATGTGTGCTGCTAGTTCAACACATTGCACACAGGCAGTAGTATCTTCTTATAAATGTAAACTGCATAGTGGCTGATTAACACAAATTTAATTGATGTGTTTTTTGTTTTTTTTTAATGGCATTCGTTTTCTTCACATAGTATATATATTATTAACATATCTTGTACAAAACCAGTGAAGTTGGCACGTTGTTTGATTCGTGCATAAAAACAGAATACAATGATTTGCAAATCCTTTTCAACTTACATTCAATTGAATAGACTGATAAGATAAGATAAGACAAGATATTTAATGTTCAAACTGAGAAACTGAACTATTTTTTGCAAATAATCATTTACTTAGAATTTAATGGCAGCAAAGCATTGCAAAAAAGTTGGCACAGGGGCATTTATACCACTGTGTTACATGGCCTTTCCTTTTAACAACACTCAGTAAACATTTGGGAATTGAGGAGACCAATTTTTGAAGCTTTTCAGGTGGAATTCTTTCCCATTCTTGCTTGATGTACAGCTTAAGTTGTTCAACAGTCCGGGGTCTCCTTTGTTGTATTTTACGCTTCATAATGCACCACACATCTTCAATGGGAGACAGGTCTGGACTACAGGCAGGCCAGTCTAGTACCGGCACTCTTTTACTACGAAGCCACGCTGTTGTAACACGTGCAGAAAGGCATTGCCTTGCTGAAATAAGACGACATGAATAAGACGTTGCTTGGATGGCAACATATGTTGCTCCAAAACATTTCAGCATTAACGGTGCCTTCACAGATGTGTAAGTTACCCATGCCTTGGGCACTAATACACCCCCATACCATCACAGATGCTGGCTTTTGAACTTTGCGCCTATAACAGTCCGCAGGGTTCTTTTCCTCTTTGGTCCGGAGGACACAATGTCCACAGTTTCCAAAAACAATTTGAAATGTGGATTTGTCAGACCACAGGACACTTTTCCACTTTTCCACTTTTCCACTCCATCTTAGATGAGCTCGGGCCCAGCGAAGCCGGCGGCGTTTCTGGGTGTTGTTGATAAATGGCTTTCGCTTTGCATAGTAGAGTTTTAACTTGCACTTACAGATGTAGTGACCAACTGTAGTTACTGACAGTGATTTTCTGAAGTGTTCCTGAGCCCATGTGTTGATATCCTTTACACACTGATGTCGCTTTTTGATGCAGTACTGCCTGAGGGACCAAAGGTCATGGACATGCCGCTTACGTGCAGTGATTTCTCCAGATTCTCTGAACCTTTTGATGATATCATGGACCGTAGATGGTGAAATCCCTAAATTCCTTGCAATCGCAATGACTGAGCATTTCATGGAAGCTGCTTTTATACCCAATCATGGCACCCACCTGTTCCCAATTAGCCTGTTCACCAGTGGGATGTTCCAAATAAGTGTTTGATGAGCATTCTTCAATTTTCTCAGTATTTTTTGCCACTTGTGCCAGCTTTTTTGAAACATGTCGCAGGCATCAAATTCCAAATGAGCTATTATTGCAAAAAATAACGTTTTCCAGTTCGAACATTAAGTATCTTGTCTTTGCAGTCTATTCAATTGAATATAGGTTGAAAAGGATTTGAAAATCGTTGTATTCTGTTTTTTTATTTACGATTTACACAACGTGCCAACTTCACTAATTTTGTGTTTTGTGTATGCAAAACACTTCTATGTATTTTTGGCATCTTGAGCACAGTTAGTGCATACTCTCTACCAAGCACTTCAAGCTATAAAAAAAAACCCATTAAAGCGCAATTTGCAAACGGTTTTCCTAATTTAGTTGGAGGTATCGACTGCAGAGTGCACACACGTTGCTATATGTGTCAATAGGAAACATTTTCATTCAATCAATGTACAGATCACAAACTGCCTGGTTTGACGCATGATTCGTACAAATAACAGCATTTGTGGGGAGAGACTGCATTCTGGCATTGTGCACGATGGGTAGCTTCTTTGTTTATGTAATTGTCATTATATTAAATCCTGTGACACACATTTTGAGCTTGTTTTTCTCAAATTGTCTTTACTGCATAGTTAAGAGGCAGTGGTTAAAGGTAGTGACTTGCTGGTTTTTTTTTGTTAAACTCAAATACTTCAAATATTTCAAACAAGCCCATGGTTGTTAAAAACCTGTGCGTAAAGTGCGAAATACTAGTTGTGTCCTTGAGCAAGACACTTCAACCTTGCTCCTGATGGGTCGTGGTTAGCGCCTTGCATGGCAGCTCCCGCCATCAGTGTGTGAATGTGGAAATAGTGTCAAAGCGCTTTGAGTGCCTTGAAGGTAGAAAAGCGCTATACAAGTATAACCCATACTAACCCACACCTGTTCCCCGGTGCATGCACTCTTTGCACAGCACTAACTTGCAACAATAGTTGGTGCCACTTCCACTACAGCAAGAGGCACCTTCAACTCATTGTCGGGGAAATTCGTCTTATTGTCTTTGTGTTTTCTGACTGTGGGAGATGTAATTCAAATATTTAAATACACTCTATTGCCAAAAGTATTTGGCCACCTGCCTTGACTCACATATGAACTTGAAGTGCCATCCCCTTCCTATACCATAGGGTTCAATATCATGTCAGCCCACCTTTTGCAGCTAATACGGCTTCAACTCTTCTGGAAAGGCCATCCACAAGGGTGCGGAGTGTGTTTATAGGAATTTTCCACCATTCTTCCAAAAGCGCATTGGTGAGGTCACACACTGATGTTGGTTGAGAAGGCCTGGCTCTCAGTCTCCATTCTAATTCATCCCAAAGGTGTTCTATCGGGTTCAGGTCAGGACTCTGTGCAGGCCAGTCAAGTTCATCCACACCAGACTCTGTCATCCATGTCTTTATGGACCTTGCTTTGTGCACTGGTGCACAGTCATGTTGTAAGAGGAAGGGGCCCGCTCCAAACTGTTCCCACAAGGTTGGGAGCATGGAATTGTCCAAAATGTTTTGGTATCCTGGAGCATTCAAAGTTCCTTTCACGACAGGTAGCATCCTATGACAGTTCCACACTGGAAAGAGCGGCCCATTCTTGCACAAATGTTTGTAGAAACAGTCTCTATGCCTAAGTGCTTGATATTATACACCTGTGGCCGGGCCTACTGATTAGGACACCTGATTCTCATCATTTGGATGAGTGGCCAAATACTTTTGGCAATATAGTGTATGATTTGCGTATTTAAATTTGCGCTCAATTCTACATTGATTGAGGTGTACAAAAGAAATGTGCTTGGAGTATGCATGCAATCACTTTAGTACATGTGAATTATTTTGTGTGTACAATGTTTTCTGGATCTGAGCTTCCATCACTTTATAGTACAAAATCCACGCGAGTCTTAATACATGAGGACCCTGGTCTTTGTCTGACAAATCTTGTTCTTGAGACAACAGGGACTTCTTCATTCAAAATGTCACTTTCTGAATATCTTTGGAATGGATTGGCACGCTACCTACCAGTGGTGGCCTTCTCTGCTGGCCTAACATACATTATGATCATATATTAATAAAAATTCATTTTAATCTATCTTTCCATAAAGTATTCATCATTTTCTCTTCACGTCTTATTAGGCTCCAGTGTTGCTTGTTTTTACGTTAGAGCTTTTATCCAATCAGAATTCAGCTAGCTTGTTGCCAGTGCTGTATGAATTCTGCCGGATAGACAGTTGCGATAGCCAATCAGATCACGAGTTGTTGACAGTAGCCCATCTAGGCAGCCATACGTTAAATGTGACTGTGATTGGATTTTCACTTGTCACCCCAAGTGAGAATCCAATCACAAGTTGTAATTTGCGAAAAGCAGGAAAGGGGCAGCGGAGAAATCATCGGTTCTCACTTTTTTAACTCACAAAGAAAAAGTTCAAATATTTTATTTATTTATTTTTCCACATTTAATATGTTCTTTACAATTATTTTAATTTTGACAGTACCACGTAAGGCATGGATGTCAAACTCTGGCCCGCCGTGTAATTTCACTTGGCCCTTGAGGCGATATCAAATTAACACTAGAGCTGGCCCGCCGACTACATACAGCGGCGGTGCCGCAGTAACACCGCTTTCACCGCTAATTCTCATACTTGCCAACCCTCTCAGGAGAGTCCCAGATTTCAGTGCCCCTCCCAAAAATCATCACATCCGCTTTTCATCCAGTCACATAATATGTGTGACTTCTGCACGCACACACACAAGTGAATGCAACACATACTTAATCAACAGCAATACAAGTTACACAGAGTGGCCGTATAAATAACTTTAACACTGTTAGAAATATACGCCACACTGTGAACCCACACCAAACAAGAATGACAAAAACATTTCGGGAGAACATCCGCACCGTAACACAACAGAAACACAACAGAACAAATACCCAGAAGCCTTTTCAGCACTAACTCTTCCGGGACGCTACAAGGTGGGTGGGGTTTGGTGGTAACGGGGTTGTATATTGTAGCGTCCCGGAAGAGTTAGTGCTGCAAAGGGTTCTGGGTATTTGTTCTGTTGTGTTTATGTTGTGTTACGGTGCGGATGTTCTCCCGAAATGTGTTTGTCATTCTTGTTTGGTGTGAGTTCACAGTGTGGCGTATATTTCTAACAAAACTTAAAGTTGTTTATACGGGCACCCTCAGTGTAACCTGTATCGCTGTTGCTCAAGTATGCGTTGCATTCCCGTGTGTGTTCATACAGAAGCCGCACATATCTTGTGACTGGGCCGACACGTTGTTAGAATGGATGAAAATCGGACGTGACGACAGCTCATTGAGGACCTTTAAGGCACGCCCCCAAGACTGTGGTCCTGTGGAATACGAGATATAATGACTGATGAACACCTTCGTTCGATAAAGAAGGTTGCCTCAGTTCAAAGCCTGATCCCCGACATTAATAAACTAGCATCCAAGAAAACGTTGGTTTATTCATTGTTATTTTATTTTCAAATGTATTAGCTTGTGGAAAAAGTTAATGTTGATATTTACCTCAGAAGGCTGCAAATAGAAAAGAGGCATTCGATTTTTATTTAAATTGTATTTGAAATGCCATTGATATTTTTAATTATTATTATTATTTGAAACTGGATTTTGCATGTCACTATAAAGTTATATAAGCCTTGCTTGTTCAATATTCAATGCAAAACTTGTTTGGGTCCCTATTAAAAGGTTAATTTGTTCAACCTTGGCCCGCGGCTTTGTTCAGTTTTAAATTTTGGCCCACTCTGTATTTGAGTTTGACACCCCTGACATAAGGTATGTTTTAAACGCTGATTTTTAAATGCTCCGAAATATAGCCTGTTGTGTACACTGTTGAGGTGTTTTGATAACCGGTAGTGCGTAAATGTATTTCTGTGTAGTATTTCTCCAGCCGTGGTCATGTGGGGACATAAATGATGGTATTTTGAGGGGTATTTTTTTTAAGTTGGACTAAGTAGGACATCACTGAAGGCCTCGGTGGGAAATGCACAACTGCTATCTATATATGTGATTACTATCCCATTTACACACCCTGAAGTGGAAGTTAAAGCGAGATTAGGAGTTATCATAGCTAACAATTTCCCAACTGCTTGGTGTGAATGGGATCCAATTTGCTGGATTCAGGAGATGAAAAAGAGCTCAGGTCAAAATAGGAGCTCGGGTGTTGATACACAACTTTTTACAGCACAGGTGTCAAACTCAAGGCCCGGGGGCCAATTCTGGCCCGCGACATCATTTTATCTGGCCCGCAAACACCTGAAAATGATATGTGTCAATAAAGTACTTCATATTTTCTCACTCAATGTAATTGATTTTTTTCATTTTGACAGAAAAAATATATGTACTGCTTCAAATTGCATACCTTTTATTTAAACTTTAATAGTATCCAATATTACAGTATATTATCATACTTTCCAAACATTTGTTGTTTAAATAAAAATACATTACTTAAATATCTGCCTGACTTATGATTTTACAGCAAACTACCCATTAAATTAATCAAAATGACAATACATTTTACAGTGTTCCTTACAGCATATTACTGTAAATTTTAAAAAAAAACTACAATTTATTTTGCGGTAAAATTTTGTTGACTGAGCTGCCATATTTTTACTGTAAAATCTTGTTTTTAACGGTGTATTACTGTAAATGGAAAGACACGTACATTCGTTTTTACGGTATAAAAACTGGCAGCTAAATTGCCAGAATAAAAAAAAGAACTTGCACTGTTTTTCCATTCGCAATATAATGTTGTAAAAACCAATGTAAATTTAACAGAAACATTCTGGCAACCAAGCAGCCAGCTTTTTCCGTAAAACCCCCCGTAAAAAAATTTTAAAACACAATTTTACAGTAACATTTTGTAAATGTAAAGTTTTTACTGTAAAATCGACAGTTTACTTAAAACAATTTATATATTTGATAATGAAACCCAGAGGCAAATTCAGACATGCTGTGATGAGGTGGTGACTTGTCCAGGGTGTACCCCGCCTACCGCCCGAATGCAGCTGAGATAGGCTCCAGTGACCCCCCGCGACCCCAAAAAGGGACAAGCGGTAGAAAATGGATGGAAATTCATACATTATGCGCTGTTACAATGATGGCAGCCATAACTGCAATGTGGCCCTAAATGCAAACCAGTTTGACATGCCTGGTTTACAGTATGCCAGTGGTCACTGTTTTTATATCAATGCACTTTACCGTTCAGTTCAGTTCGGTGTGAGAAGAATTGGCTCATATAATCCAACATCTGCTCAAACAGTGACTCATAGGAAAAGTGTTTGACGCTAATCCAAGGCATGAAAACAGCAGAACTCAGGATGAGACACACATTGCTGAAAGAGTAAGGATGACTCATTTCCTAGTCATTCAACTCAATTTGTGGTCTTTGACACCGTACTGTCAGCGAAAAAAAGAGTTTCCGTGAATGTGCAGGCTAAGGAGAGCAGCAAGTCTAGGCAGCAGCAGAGGCGAAAATGTTGCCCTGTTGTCAGATGGCGGCCGTCATGACCCAAAGCCAAATAAATGCCTTTGATTACACCAATTACTGCAAGCTTGACGGTGCCCCGGGGAACAGTTTAACTGCCATTCATAACTATGGCTGTCAAAAGCTGCCCATCAGGCTCAGGTTACCTTAATTAATACCATCATTCCTTCTTAGATATGAACACCAAGTCAATACAGAACATTTACGTTGACCTGTATGCATGTACTGTATGTATGTAGAGATATGTGTCAGAGTTTGTAGGTGACGAACCCCAAGATGCAGAGAAGGCGGAAGGCATTGTACGAGAAAACATGATTTAATTATACACTAAGGTAAAACAACAAAGAAAAAAGTAACAAAAGGCGCGCACAAGGCGGAGAACAAAATTAACTAAAATAGCACAGAGGCTAACTGTGGACAAGAAACCAAAAACACTTACTGTGACACGAAGGAACTAGGACATGAGCAGAGTGAAACCAAAAGTAGACAGAGCTACAACGACACGTGTTAAGACAGGTAGTAGCGACAATGATCCAGCAGTGACTGGAGGGTAGGGCAGGTATAAATAGCAGCTGGCTGATTGACACCAGGTGTGGCCAGGTGCCAATCAGCCACAGCTGAAGGGACACAGCACTCAGGGAGAAACAGGAAACAGAACCAAAATAAGAGCGTTGACAGGAAATGACAGAGGAAAAACTAAAACTTGACCAAACTGTCAGGGACAAGCCTGACAGTAGCCCCCCTTCCTATAACGGATACCAGACGTTCTAGGAACCCCCCCCAAAAAACAGTCCAAAGTCACGGGAGGGTGGAGGGAGGACAAGGAGGTGGGCCACCAGGCCAAGTGTCCCCGCAACCAGCGGGGAAGAGTTAGGTGGCGACGGCGAGTTGAACGCCGCCGCAATTGGCGAGGCGGCTCGACCGCCGGCATGGGAGGACCCACCGGAGACGATGGTGGCGCCCTCTGCTGGCCCACCGGAGAAGATGGTGGCGCCCTCTGCTGGCCCACCGGAGAAGATGGCGGTGGCGCCCTCTGCTGGCCCACCGGAGAAGATGGCGGTGGCGCCCTCTGCTGGCCCACCGGAGTGCATGGTGGCGGCGTCTGTTGGCTCACCGGAGAGGAGGATGGTGGCGCCCTTGCTGCTGGCCCACCGGAGAAGAGGATGGTGGCGCCCTCTGCTGCTGGCCCACCGGAGAAGAGGATGGTGGCGCCCTCTGCTGCTGGCCCACCGGAGAAGAGGATGGTGGCGCCCTCTGCTGCTGGCCCACCGGAGAAGAGGATGGTGGCGCCCTCTGCTGCTGGCCCACCGGAGAAGAGGATGGTGGCGCCGTCTGCTGCTGGCCCACCGGAGAAGAGGATGGTGGCGCCGTCTGCTGCTGGCCCACCGGAGAAGAGGATGGTGGCGCCGTCTGCTGCTGGCCCACCGGAGAAGAGGATGGTGGCGCCGTCTGCTGCTGGCCCACCGGAGAGGAGGATGGTGGCGCCGTCTGCTGCTGGCCCACCGGAGAGGAGGATGGTGGCGCCGTCTGCTGCTGGCCCACCGGAGAGGAGGAAGGTGGCGCCGTCTGCTGCTGGCCCACCGGAGAGGAGGATGGTGGCGCCGTCTGCTGCTGGCCCACCGGAGAGGAGGATGGTGGCGCCGTCTGCTGCTGGCCCACCGGAGAGGAGGATGGTGGCGCCGTCTGCTGCTGGCCCACCGGAGAGGAGGATGGTGGCGCCGTCTGCTGCTGGCCCACCGGAGAGGAGGATGGTGGCGCCGTCTGCTGCTGGCCCACCGGAGAGGAGGATGGTGGCGCCGTCTGCTGCTGGCCCACCGGAGAGGAGGATGGTGGCGCCGTCTGCTGCTGGCCCACCGGAGAGGAGGATGGTGGCGCCGTCTGCTGCTGGCCCACCGGAGAGGAGGATGGTGGCGCCGTCTGCTGCTGGCCCACCGGAGAGGAGGATGGTGGCGCCGTCTGCTGCTGGCCCACCTGAGAGGAGGATGGTGGCGCCGTCTGCTGCTGGCCCACCGGAGAGGAGGATGGTGGCGCCGTCTGCTGCTGGCCCACCGGAGAGGAGGATGGTGGCGCCGTCGGTTGTAGACCCACCGGAGTGCATGGTGGCGTCTGCCGGCCCACCGGAGTGCATGGTGGCGTCTGCCGGCCCACCGGACTGCATGGTGGCGTCTGCCGGCCCACCGGACTGCATGGTGGCGTCTGCCGGCCCACCGGACTGCATGGTGGCGTCTGCCGGCCCACCGGACTGCATGGTGGCGTCTGCCGGCCCACCGGACTGCATGGTGGCGTCTGCCGGCCCACCGGACTGCATGGTGGCGTCTGCCGGCCCACCGGACTGCATGGTGGCGTCTGCCGGCCCACCGGACTGCATGGTGGCGTCTGCCGGCCCACCGGACTGCATGGGGGCGTCTGCCGGCCCACCGGACTGCATGGTGGCGTCTGCCGGCCCACCGGACTGCATGGTGGCGTCTGCCGGCCCACCGGACTGCATGGTGGCGTCTGCCGGCCCACCGGAGTGCATGGTGGCGCCGTAGGTTGCAGACCCACCGGAGATGATGGCGCCGTCTCTTGCAGACCCACTGGGGCGAGAAGTAGCTGTGTCTCCCCAGCTGCACTGCTACTCATAGCCCCTCCCCCAAGGGACGGATCCCAGACGTCCCCAGATAGGACCACAGACGACAGGGGTGGGAGGGAGAGGGCTTGAAAAGCGGCCGAACTTTTCTTCAGATTAGCCACTAAGTCCAAAACTTTGTTAAGCCTCTCCGCCATGGACATCTCTGCGAGATTCGAATTTGGCTGGATCATTATGTCAGAGTTTGTAGGTGACGAACCCCAAGATGCAGAGAAGGCGGAAGGCATTGTACGAGAAAACATGATTTAATTATACACTAAGGTAAAACAACAAAGAAAAAAGTAACAAAAGGCGCGCACAAGGCGGAGAACAAAATGAACTAAAATAGCACAGAGGCTAACTGTGGACAAGAAACCAAAAACACTTACTGTGACACGAAGGAACTAGGACATGAGCAGAGTGAAACCAAAAGTAAACAGAGCTACAACGACACGTGTTAAGACAGGTAGTAGCGACAATGATCCAGCAGTGACTGGAGGGTAGGGCAGGTATAAATAGCAGCTGGCTGATTGACACCAGGTGTGGCCAGGTGCCAATCAGCCACAGCTGAAGGGACACAGCACTCAGGGAGAAACAGGAAACAGAACCAAAATAAGAGCGTTGACAGGAAATGACAGAGGAAAAACTAAAACTTGACCAAACTGTCAGGGACAAGCCTGACAATATGTATATATGTATATACAGCCGTGGTCAAAAGTTTACATACACTTGTAAATAACATAATGTCATGGCTGTCTTAAGTTTCCAATCATTTCTACAACTCTTATTTTTTTTTGTCATAGAGGGATTGGAGCACATACTTGTTTGTCACAAAAAACATTCATGAAGTTTGGTTCTTTTAGGAATTTATTATGGGTCTACTGAAAATGTGACCAAATCTGCTGGGTCAAAAGTATACATACAGCAATGTTAATATTTGGTTACATGTCCCTTGGCAAGTTTCACTGCAATAAGGTGCTTTTGGTAGCCATCTACAAGCTTCTGGCAAGCTTCTGGTTGAATTTTTGACCACTCCTCTTAACAAAATTGGTGCAGTTCAGCTAAATTTGTTGGTTTTCTGACATGGACTTGTTTTTTCAGCATTGTCCACACGTATAAATCCAGAGTTTGGGAAAACCATTCTAAAACCCTAATTCTAGCCTGATTTAGCCATTCCTTTACCACTTTTGACATGTGTTTGGGGTCATTGTCCTGTTGGAACACCCAACTGCGTCCAAGACTCAACCTCCGGGCTGATGATTTTAGGTTGTTCTGAAGAATTTGGAGGTAATCCTCCTTTTTCATTGTCCCATTTACTCTCTGTAAAGCACCAGTTCCATTGGCAGCAAAACAGGCCCAGAGCATAATGCTACCATCACCACGCTTGACGGTAGGGATGGTGTTCCTGGGATTTAAGGTCTCACCTTTTTGCCTCCAAACATATTGCTGGGTATTGTGGCCAAACAGCTAAATTTTTGTGTCATCTGACCACAGAACTTTCCTCCAGAAGGTCTTATCTTTGTCCATGTGATGTCAGATGAAACAAAAATTGAGCTGTTTGACCACAATACCCACTTTAAACTTTTGACCACGACGGTATGTACTGTATGTTAAAGAAAATGTAGCTTTACAACAGGCGTGTCAAACTCATTTTCATTGAGGGCCACATCGCAGTTATGGTTGCCCTCAGAGTACAACCATACAGCATATAAAATACGTGCAAGTTTTTTATACTGTGAAATCTACGGTTGTTGTGTTTTATAGTGTAATATTACTCTATATTGAAAGTGGTGTTTACTGTAAACATAAGTCCTGAAAATTTTAAATCAAATCGTGGAAACATTGTGGAGATATTTAAAAAAAATAAAAAATCTTGCTTTTCATTATACTATATATATATGTATATGTATATATATATATATATATATATATATATATATATATATATATATATATATATATATATATATATATATATATATATATATATATATATATATATATATATATATATATATAACATAGATAAGACCTTCTAGAGGAAAGTCACTTTGGAGTGGGGAGCATGAACGAAAATGGACAACGTCTGCTAGAGCTGTGCTGCTACCACAAGCTCTGCATCACGAACACCTTCTTCCAGACTAAGCCTCTGCACCGGGTATCCTGGAGACACCCCAGATCTAAACATTGGCACCAGCTCGACCTCATCATCACGAGGCGAGAGGCCCTTAACAGCGTGCTTCTCACAAGGACGTTTCACAGTGCTGACTGCGACACGGACCATTCACTAGTCCTCAGCAAGGTCAAGCTACGACCAAAACAGATCTATCACACCAAGCAGAAGGCCCGTCCACGCATCAATGCCAGTCGTTATACCAACCCGGCTGTCACACAACGCTTCCTTACCTCCCTTGACCAAGCACTCTGTGGACCATCAATCAGGCAAAGTGCTGTGGACAAATGGAAATGCTTGCGTGATACCATCTACGACCAAGCCATTGCAACATATGGGAAGAGAACGAGAAGAAATGCAGACTGGTTTGAGGCTAGTGCTGCAGTGATGGAGCCAGTTATAGAGGCAAAGCGTACCGCTTTCCTCAAGCACAAGGGAAACCCCTCACAGAGGAACCTTGACGCCTTGAGAAAGGCCAAGAGCGAAGCCCAGCGAATGGCACGTAGCTGTGCCAACAACTACTGGCTTGAGCTCTCCTCAAACATACAAAGGGCCTCGGACACGGGAGATATCAGGAGCATGTATGAGGGGATAAAGCAAGCAACTGGCCCGTCCATCAAGAAAACAGCACCACTGAAAGCCAAGTCTGGTGAAGTCATCACCGACCGCAACAAGCAGATGGGAAGATGGGCCGAACACTACACGGAGTTATATGCCACTGAGAGTATTGTGTCAGAGGAGGGTCTGAATGGAGTTGCAAACCTGCCTGTTATGAAGGAGCTTGACAAGGAACCCACGCAGGAAGAGCTCAGCAAAGCTATTGACAACCTCGCATGCGGCAAGGCCCCAGGTGCTGACGGGATAACACCTGATGTCATAAAACTTGGGAAACCTTCCTTACTGCCGCACCTTCACGATCTCCTCTGCCTCTGTTGGAATGATGGAGCCGTCCCCCAGGATCTGCGTGACTCTAAGATTGTCACACTGTACAAGAACAAGGGAGACCGTAGTGACTGTAATAATTACCGCGGCATCTCCCTGCTTAACATCGTGGGGAAAGTCTTTGCTCGTGTCGCCCTTGCTAGACTCCACCTCCTTGCAGAACGTGTCTACCCTGAGTCACAATGTGGCTTTAGGGCAGCAAGATCCACAGTGGACATGATTTTCACCCTTCGGCAGCTGCAGGAGAAGTGCCGGGAACAGAGGAGACCCTTGTATCTCGCCTTTGTTGATCTCACTAAAGCATTTGACCTTGTCAGCAGAGATGGTCTCTTTAAGATGCTTGCAAAGATCGGCTGCCCCCCAAAACTCCTTGCCGTCATAAGATCATTCCACGAAAACACACAGGGTTCCGTCTGTTGGGAAGGAGGAACATCAGAGGCCTTTCCAATCCACAGCGGCGTAAAACAGGGCTGCGTTCTTGCACCAACCCTCTTTGGAATTTTCTTCTCCCTCGTTCTGTCTACTGCTTTCGGCACATGTTCTGAAGGTGTCTCCTTACACACGAGAGCTGATGGGAAACTTTTCAACCTTGCCCGTTTGCGCTCCAAGACCAAGGTGACCAGTGTCCTCCTGAGAGAAATGCTTTTTGCTGATGATGCAGCTCTAGTATCCCACACCGAGTCTGGGCTCCAGAGGCTGATGGACAGGCTTTCATCTGCCTGTAAAGAGTTTGGTCTCACCATCAGCCTAAAGAAGACCAATGTCATGGGCCAAGATGCTGAAACTCCACTCTCCATCTCCGTCGACAATCAGACTCTGGAATGTGCCAACACCTTTACATACCTTGGATCCGCAATCTCCAGTGACTTGTCACTCGACACAGAACGTGCCACCCGTCTTGCGAGAGCTGCCACAGTGATGGCCAGGCTGTCCAAAAGAGTATGGTCGAACAACCAGCTATCCACACGCACTAAACTCCAGGTCTATCAAGCCTGCGTCATTAGCACACTGATGTATGGCAGCGAGGCCTGGACCACCTACACCAGACATGAGAAACAGCTAAACAGCTTCCACCTGCGCTGTCTTCGCCGCATCCTGGGAATCTCATGGCAGGACAAAGTTCCCAACATGGAAGTCCTAGATCGTGCTCACTCCACCAGCCTGTTCACCATGCTCAGCCAACGCTGCCTCAGATGGCTTGGCCATGTCCACAGGATGGACCCCAGCCGGCTCCCCAGAGCTGTTCTGTACGGCGAACTGTCAACCGGCTCCAGACCCCTTGGTCGCCCCCGACTGCGTTTCAAGGACGTGTGTAAACGTGACATGAAACAGGCAGGCATCGACCACAACAACTGGGAGGAAGCTGCAAAAGACCGCGACGTTTGGAGGCACACTGTTGCTACAGGAACCCGCCGTGCCGAGGAGAAGCACATCTCCTTGTTGCAGGCGAGGAGACAAAAGCGGAAACTCCGTGACGCGGGATATGCTCCTGTGTCAGAACCCTCCACATACGTCTGCGCCAACTGCACCAGAGACTGTCACTCCAGAGTGGGGCTGTACAGCCACAGCCGCCGCTGCAAGAAAGAATGAACTCCCCCAGGTGCAACCCATCGTCACTACTGACGGACGGATGCCTATGATATATATATATATATATATATATATATATATATATATATATATATATATATATATATATATATATATATATAACATAGATAAGACCTTCTAGAGGAAAGTTCAGTGGTCAGATGAAACAACAATTGAACTGTTTGGCCACAATACCCAGCAATATGTTTGGAGGAGAAAAGGTGAGGCCTTTAATCCCAGGAACACCATACCTACCATCAAGCATGGTGGTGGTAGTATTATGCTCTGGGCCTGTTTTGCTGCCAATGGAACTGGTGCTTTACAGAGAGTAAATGGGACAATGGAAAAGGAGGATTATCTCCAAATTCTTCAGGACAACCTAAAATCATTGGAGGGGGGACCCATGTTGCCTCTTCAGGCTGTGCCCGGCCGGGCGCTGGCCATCGTGCCCCACCTCCAGGCCTGGCTCCAGCATGTAGATGCTGAAGAGTGCAGGGCCAAGAACTGAACCCTGGGGAACTCCACACGTTACCTTAACATAGTCCGAGGTCACATTGTTATGGGAGACGCACTGCATCCTGTCAGTAAGATAAGAGTTAAACCACGACAAGGCTAAGTCTGACATACAAATTACATGTTTTGATACGTTCTAATAAAATGTTATGATTGACGGTATTGAAAGCAGCGCTAAGATCAAGAAGCAGCAACATAGATGACGCATCAACATTCATAGTTAGCAACAGATCATTAGTCATTTTTGCGAGGGCTGTCTCCGTAGAGTGATTTGCCCTGAAATTGGACTGAAAAGGTTCACAGAGATTGTTAGATGCTAAGTGTTCATTTAGCTGCTGTGCAACAATTTTTTCGAGGATTTTCAAAATAAACGGAATATGGGACACCGGCCAATAGTTTACCATGAGGTCAGGATCGAGGTTAGGTCTTTTGAGCAGAGGATGAATAACCGCTTTTTTGAATGCTAGGGGAACAGTGCCAGAGGAAAGTGATAAGTTTATAATATTTAGCACTGATGGTCTTAATATTACAAACAGTTCCTTGATAAGTTTCCCAGGAAGTGGGTCAAGTAAACATGTTGTTTGTTTTATTCCATTTACACGCTGTGTATATATGTATGTATATATGTGTATATGAATGTATATATGTGTATATATGTGTATATGTATGTATATATGTGTATCCATGTATGTATATATGTATAAATGTAAATATGTATGTATATATGTACATATAGATATAATTTGCAAAAATAAAATATCATATTGTCATTATGGGGTATTGTGTGTAGAATTTTGGAATAAGGCTGTAACATATATATAAATACAGTACAGCCCAAAAAGTTTGGACACACCTTCTAATTCAATGGGTTTTCTTTACTTTCATTGTAGATTGTCACTGAAGGCATCAAAACTATGAATGAACACGTGGAGTTATGTATTTAACAAAAAAAGGTTAAATAACTGAAAACTGTTATGCTTGCGTGGCATTGTGATGCCAGAGGTCGTCTTTTCAAGATGCAGAGGGATTTTAGGAAGCGGCTTGCAGGTGAGACTAAATTATTTATTTTAGTTGCAGAACAAAATATGCTGCGCGGTGCCCACGGCACGGAAAACAAAAGGGTAGCCAAAAGATACTAATATCAAAATGCAGACTATGAGCGTAACCAAGAGCGTAACTTGTTGCATGGGAGCAAACAAGACCAACAGACCGAGTGAGGCCAGCGCGTAAACTAAATAGCCCTCTGATTAGTGCCCGGGTAACAGGTGCGGGTCCGGAACACTAACCAGAGGCAGATGACTGTAATCTGCCGTTATGGCAACTAAGACACACAAACTCAACAGATGCTGAGAACACAAGTGAACTGAAAACATAAACAGAATATGATCCGGGCAGCGGATCATAACAGAAAACATGTTTTATATTCTAGTTTCTTCAAAGTAGCCGCCCTTTGCTCTGATTACTGTTTTGCACATTCTTGGCATTCTCTCGATGAGCTTCAAGAGGTAGTCACCTGAAATGGTTTTCACTTCACAGGTGTCATAGTTTTGATGCCTTCAGTGACGATCTACAATATAAATAGTCATGAAAATAAAGAAAACGCAATGAAATGAGAAGGTGCGTTCAAACGTTTGGCCTATACTGTGTGTATATATTTATATATATATATTTTTTTTTTATATATATATATATATATATATATATATATATATATATATATATATATATATATATATATATATATATATATATATATATATAAATATATATATATATCCATCCATCCATCCATTTTCTACCGCTTATTCCCTTTGGGGTCGCGGGGGGCGCTGGAGCCTATCTCAGCTACAATCGGGCGGAAGGCGGGGTACACCCTGAACAAGTCGTATATATATATATATATATATATATATATATATATATATATATATATATATATATATATATATATATATATATATATATATATGTGTGTGTGTGTGTATATTATTTAAAACATTTTGCGCCCTACTCCCCACCAAGACTATAAATGGTATCATTGGTCTATAGAATGGTTATATGTACACTTCTGCATAACATTGTATCATTGTGTATGTATGTATATATATATATATATATATATATATATGTATATATATATATATATATATATGTGTGTGTGTGTGTGTGTACACATATATATATATATATATATATATATATATATATATACATATATATATATATATATATATATATATATATATATATATATATATATATATATATATATATATATATATATTGTGGAAGCCTCTTGCTTCTGGGTCCGTTGGATCACCCCCCAAGGACATGACAGCTGCATTCATGGTCTTGAACTGTGATTTATTTTTCAATAAATGTTTTTGTGTTCCTTCTCAGTCCTTGCGTTACGTGTCAGTCCTCACTCTCTCTCATGCTCGTGCTCGTACTTGTTCTCTATCATCAACAACTTCCTCTCTTTCCTGACCGCTGCCTTTAACCCCGCTTCGCTGGAGGTCCGCAGGCCCCCCCCCCCCACACAATATATATATATATATATATATATATATATACCGTATTTTTCGGGTTATAAGTCGCTCCGGAGTATACGTCGCACCGGGCGAAAATGCATGATAAAGAAGGATAAAAACATCTATATGTTGCACTCGAGTATAAGTCGCATTTTTGGGGGAAATGTATTTGATAAAATCCAACACCAAGAATAGACATTTGAAAGGCAATGTAAAATAAATAAAGAATAGCGAACAACAGGCTGAATAACCAACTGAGAACGTGCCTGGTATGTTAACGTAACATATTATGGTAAGAGTCATTCAAATAACTATAGCATATAGAACATGCTATACGTTTACCAAACAATCTGTCACTCCTGATCGCTAAATCCGATGAAATCTTCTTTCTTGTTGTCGCTCCTGGTATGTGCCGCTCCCTTTCTTTCTGCTGCTCGATCGCCGTTTTCTGCTACATATTTCACTACGTCCAGCTTGTAATCTGCAGTATATGATTTCCTTTTCGGTGCCATTTTTGTTCAGTCCTTCTCAGTTTTTATAAGTTACCGCCAATGTTGTAGCAGTGTGCTGTGTAGCAGTAGCAGTTAGCATCCCATGACCCACAATGCACTTCTGCCATGACGCATAATGCACTTTTGCCATGACCCGTCCCCGCCGAATTCTTATTGGTTGACGTGTGTGAGACGATTGCTGACATTTGCTTCGTCTCTTACGCGAATGAGATAAATAATATTATTTTATATTTTACGGTAATGTGTTAATAATTTCACACATAAGTATCTCCAGAGTATATGTCGGACCCCCGGCCAAACTCTGAAAAAAACTGCGACTTATAATCCGAAAAATACGGTATATATACATATATATATATATATATATATATATATATATATATATATATATATATATATATATATATATATATATATATATATATATGTATATATATATATATATATATGTATATACAGTGGGGCAAAAAAGTATTTAGTCAGCCACCAAATGTGCAAGTTCTCCCACTTAAAATGATGACAGAGGTCTGTAATTTTCATCATAGGTACACTTCAACTGTGAGAGACAGAATGTGAAAAAAAATCCAGGAATTCACATTGTAGGAATTTTAAATAATTTATTTGTAAATTATGGTGGAAAATAGGCTGAAATAGGCGCCAGCGCCACCCGCGACCCCGAAGGGAATAAGCGGTAGAAAATGGATGGATGGATATATATAAGTGTGTATATATGTATGTATGTGTGTATATATATATATACTGTATATATGTAAGCATTTCAAGTGTGTACATTGTTAAGGTGTTTGAGCTTCGTGGAGTTCTCTTCTGCGTGCACATGAACGACACTTGCATCGAGTCTGATGAACGTCCTCTTGCACGAGGAGACTTTATTATTCTTCTTCGTAACATACAACACAGCTGCACCAGAGCGCCCCAAGTGGGGAACATGCGCTATAACAGCCAAACATCACAACAAACCTACACAGAGTAAGAGCGCAGATCAATCTTAACACCCCCACTCGCTATTAGCTCACTGTGTTAAAACAATATGTAAACAATATTTCAAGAACATCTTCCATGAAATGAATGAACTGCCTTCACACAAAGTTGCACAATAGCCTGATGTGCTACATCTGTCTGTTTCATTTGATGCCCAACTTGCATCACAGTAAACTGTCAGACCGAGTCTTTCAGTTACATTCTTCTTGAAGTTAAGTCCTTGTTCTGATGTACCTTTTAGGTATCTGAATACATGTTTCACTGTATTCCAATGTTCCATAGTAGGTTCATTAAAGTGTTGGGATAGTTTACTCACAACAAAGCTTATGTCAGGCCGAGTGCATGTTGATAAGTAAATTAAACTTCCCACTGCTTCTCTGTACTGTCTTGGTTGTTTCAACTTTTCAGCATTTTCTGCGTAATCAAGTTTTGGTTCACAAGGAGTTTCTCTTGGTTTACAATTTTCCATATCAAACCTTTGTAAAACCTTTTTCACATATCTCTCTTGTGACATTTTGACTAGTCCATTTGTTTGTGCAAAGTCTATTCCTAAGAAATGTTTTAGGATTCCCAAATCCTTCATTTTGAATCTCTGAGTTAACATTCTTTTTACATCCTGCATTGATTTTTCACTTGAAGCAGCTAAAATAAGGTAATCTACCCAAATAATAAGTATTACCTTTTGACCATATTTTTCTCTTGTGTACACACAATGATCTGCTTCATTTTGCACAAAGTCATTTTCACATAAATGGGTGTGTAACACTGTATTCCAGTTTCTGCCCGACTGTTTGAGTCCATACAATGATTTGTTCAGTTTACATACCAGTTTTTCACCAGTGTTAGAGTTTTTCTCGTATCCTTGTGGTTGTTCTAAATAGATTTCACAGTCTATGGGTGCGTGCAGATACGCGGTCTTCACGTCCATCTGATGTAAGATTAGGTCCTCCTGTGCCGCCTTCTGCATGAGAATTCTTACACTTAACATGTCAGCTGTCGGTGAAAACGTCTCTTCGTAATCAGTTCCTACTTTCTGGTCGTATCCTTTGGCAACAAATCTTGCCTTATATTTATTAGATCCATCTGTGTCTGTTTTGAGTGCATAAACCCACTTTGCTTTTAAAGCTCGCTTACCTGGTGGTAAGTCAGTCAACTGGAATGTGTCATTTTCCACTAGTGAGTTCATCTCCTCATCCATGGCGTTTTTCCAGTGCATTGACTTGGATGATAACACGGCTTCCTGATAAGTTTCTGGAATGTCACAAACTGCTCGATAACAGAAATCAACGCATGTTTGTAATCTGTCCAATGAATCATCAGTCTCAAAATCTTGTAAATAAGCTGGCTTTTGTTTTATCCTGAATGGATTCTTTCTGATTTCTGTTTCGGCATTTGCCGCTGACTGTTCCACATCTTCCTGCTCATTTAAATCCTCAGTTCTGTTTTCAGGTTGAACTCTGTCCTCATCCTTCTGGTCACTGTCACAGACTGCATTGTCTCTGTTGCCAATGTCATGTCCTGCGTATGGCTCCAAAGTTTGTGTCTCTCTCTCTACACTTGTTTTGGTTGCGAATCTCACCAATCTGATCTTTTGGACCTTTTCCATTTCTGGATAATATACAAGGAAGGCTGGGCTGTTTTTATCATATCCTATGAAAATGCCCTGCTCACTTTTGGAGTCTAGTTTTCCTTTTTCTTGTTTGTAACTAAAACATGTAGACCCAAATTTTTGCATTTGTGACACATTTGGTACTTTTCCTGTAAGTAACTCATATGCTGTTTTCTTTGTCCGTCTATTGTAACACCTGTTTCTAACATGAGCTGCTGTTTGAATGGCATAGTTCCACAAATAGTTTGGTAGTTTGCTTTCTATCAGTAAGCATCTAGCCATGTCAAACAGTGTTCGCCATTCTCTCTCTGCTGTGCCATTTTGGTGTGGCGAATAAGGCGCTGACGTCTCATGTCTCATTTTGTTCTTTGTTAGTAACATTTGGAACTCTCTGTTTGTAAACTCAGTGCTGTTGTCTGAACGTATACACTTCACATCTCCATAGGGTGCTACATCTGCTAAGAACTTTTCTGTTGCAGCTACTGCATCACTTTTTGACTTAAGAAAATATACTAATACAGCACCTGAATAGTCATCTGTGAAACATTGTGCGTATTTGTGTCCTTCTATGCTTTCAGTTTTCATTGGCCCTGCTAGGTCTGTATGGATTAACTCCAGGGGTTTATTTGCTTTAGCATCTAGCTCCCTATTTCTCGTTTGGGTAAACTTGCCTTTTGTACATATTTCACACATCTGATCTGGCTTAACAACATTTCCCTTAATTACCATACCTTTGACCACAGTTTGGAGTTTGATTACATCATCATAGTTGCAGTGCCCTAGAATCTCGTGCCATGTTTGTACGTCATGACAAACTTTACACTGATCTTCATTTGCATCAACAGTTGGTAGATAATATAGCTTCTCATTTTCGTGTATGTTAAATCTGTTACCATCTTTAGTGATCATGTGGCTCTCTCCTTTCTTGAAAGTTATGATTGCTCCTCCGTCGGCTGCTCTTGCCACTGAAAAGATGTTGTGGGGATATGAGGGCATGTACAGAGCATTTCGTAGTTGTGCCCTGTGCTGTCGTCCATCGCTGTCCACTAGATGTATCGTTGCTGTTCCTCTTCCTTGGGCCATTCCACTGCATCTTGTCCCATCAGCTAGTTCCACTGAATGAGTCTCTGGTTGAAAAGTGTTGTCAAAGCTTGTAAAGTTATTTACATCATTTACAATGTGGGATGTCCCTCCTGCATCCACCATAATGCCTTTCATCTTTATTTTGGGTGCTGACTCCCTTTCTTCTTGTGCTGCTTTGAAGAGGTAATCACTGGATTGTTCATCAGTAACCTTTCTGACATTGTCTCGTTTATCTTTCTTTTTGCATATGGTTTCTTGGTGTGTGTTGCTCTTACAAAAGTTGCACCACACTTTTCGGATACACATTCTTGCTCTGTGTCCTTTTAATCCACATTTGAAACATGTCAGATCTCCATCTTCACTTCTACTTTTAGTGCTGCTGGTGTACTTCTTCTGGATATTTCTATCTTGTTTTGTGAACGTTTTCATCACATTGTCTGTTGGCTCAGCAGTACTAATTTTCTCTGACTCTTCGTAAATACGTAATTTTCTTTTGAAATCTGTAAATGTCACATTGTCTTCATTTTGCGTTTAATGTACAGCTAATGGCTTGTAAGAGTCAGGTAGGCCTCCAAGAATCATGGCTATGATCAGACTATCACTGAGAGTCTCACCGGCATCAAGTGCTGAAATCAGGTTTTCTGCTCTGATGATGTAGTCCGTAGTTGACTCTCTGTCTGCTTTCCGTAGTTTTGTCAAGGACGTGTACAGGTTGATTATTCGTGGCTTGCTTTTTCCTGAGTAATGGTCCCTCAGTATTGTCAGTGCTTTCCTGCCATCGTATGCAGCATCATGTCTTATTAAAGACAAGCTTTTATCATAGATCAACCTGATGAGCTCTGCATAGCAGTCTGGATTCTTTATTCTGTCCGCTGCTGCTTGCTCTTCTCCTACTGGTTCATTTAGAACAGTGTCTTTCAACTTTAAAATATGTAAGTGTCCCAAAAATCTTGCTTCCCAAAGGTCATACTGGCTTTCGGATCCATCAAAGTACAGTTGCGGGGATACTGCTCCAGTAGTACGAGCCGCCATATTTGTTTAAGCTCCGCACTTTAGCGCTATGCTATGCTAATTAGCTCAAACTTTACCGCGGTTACTTCTTCTTCGAGGGTACACGCTACTTTATTGGCTAAAGTCACTTTTATGCTCCGTGTAATACTTCACGTTTGCAATACCTTTATCCTTGGTCAAGCAGTTCTCCTCTGTTAGCTCAAGTCCACACCTGCAAACTTTCTTGGCTTCTCTGTCCGTTCGTCGACTCAACGCTACCTGGCCTTGTTTGCTTGAGTTGGCTGGAATCTCTGGGGTTCCTGGGCACCATAACCTGTTAAGGTGTTTGAGCTTCGTGGAGTTCTCTTCTGCGTGCACATGAACGACACTTGCATCGAGTCTGATGAACGTCCTCTTGCACGAGGAGACTTTATTATTCTTCTTCGTAACATACAACACAGCTGCACCAGAGCGCCCCAAGTGGGGAACATGCGCTATAACAGCCAAA
Organism: Nerophis lumbriciformis; assembly: GCF_033978685.3. Classification (NCBI taxonomy): domain Eukaryota; kingdom Metazoa; phylum Chordata; class Actinopteri; order Syngnathiformes; family Syngnathidae; genus Nerophis; species Nerophis lumbriciformis. Next base: position 24,558,986 of record NC_084581.2, read on the forward strand.
CATCACAACAAACCTACACAGAGTAAGAGCGCAGATCAATCTTAACATACATAAATATTTATATATGTGTGTGTGTGTGTGTGTGTGTGTGTACATACATATATATATACAGAGGTGGGTAGTAACGCGCTACATTTACTCCGTTACATCTACTTGAGTAACTTTTGGGATAAATTGTACTTCTAAGAGTAGTTTTAATGCAACATACTTTTACTTTTACTTAAGTATATTTATAGAGAAGGAACGCTACTTTTACTCCGCTACTTTTATCTACATTCAGCTCGCTACTCGCTACTAATTTTTATCGATCTGTTAATGCACGCTTTGTTTGTTTTGGTCTGTCAGACAGACCTTCAAAGTGCCTGCCTTACTGGTGACGTTTCACTTCGTTCCACCAATCAGATGCAGTCACTGGTGACGTTGGACCAATCAAACAGAGCCAGGTGGTCACATGACCTGACTTAAACAAGTTGAAAAACTTATTGGGGTGTTACCATTTAGTGGTCAATTGTACGGAATATATACTGTACTGTGCAATCTAATAATAAAAGTTCCAATCAATCAATCAAAAGTGTGAAGGAAAAAAGATACTTGTTTTATTTCAACCGTACCGTCAAAAGCCTCAAGACTGACCGCACATGAGGACGTTCCTGCATGTCTTCACAATAAAAGCGCCGCGCCATCGCGCCTGCGCTTTCAAAACAAGAGTCTCCGAAAGCCAGCGTAAACAAGCTAGCAAGCTACGGAGTTTGACACCAATATATTTATTGTAAAGTGTATAAAAACGAATATGGAAGCTGGACAAATAGGATGCCAAAAACCCACCACTTTCATGTGGTATTAGACAGAAAGGAGGAACTTTTCTTCTCCTCCATTTGAAAACGTGGACGTTATCATCACGACTGTCTGATTACAATCAACGCAAGTCATCAGAATCAGGTAATACACCAACTTATATTCTAGTCTTCATTAAAGAAAGGAATCTATATGTTAAACATGCATGTATATTCATTAAAACACCTTTAACATGTAAACAAAAACAGCAAAATAAATACTTATAAATTATATACTGTATATATCAATGTATATGTATGTATGTATGTGTATATATATATATATATATATATATATATATATGATATGAGTGTGTATGTTACTCATCAGTTACTCAGTACTTGAGTAGTTTTTTCACAACATACTTTTTACTTTTACTCAAGTAAATATTTGGGTGACTACTCCTTACTTTTACTTGAGTAATAAATCTCTAAAGTAACAGTACTCTTACTTGAGTACAATTTCTGGCTACTCTACCCACCTCTGTATATATATATATATATATATATATATATATATGTGTGTATTTCAAGTGTTAATATGGCTTTTTATTAGTTAATCATTAAGTTTCATTTTGCATAATAAGCTTGAATCATTTCTACATAGAAATGTATTATACAATAAATATAAAAGTAAATATTGTAGGAGTGTTAGCTGTTTCAGAAGACGGTTGTAAGGCAAAAAAATTGCCTCGTGTCATCTTTTGCTGCTGTGTGTGTACGCGAAGGGCGGGGCCTCCGTGCTTAGCGCGTAACGTAGTAACGTAAATAGTAACGTAGTCGGAGCCATTCTCCACGTCGAGCTGCGCACATTGAAGCGGGGACTCCCATGCTCGCGCAGCGCAGCGACGCCAAGGCGCGGCGACGCTGGCCATGTTGTGAATGAGCGGACGGGATGACGTCAGCGGACGACTGTCAACAATGTGGGCGTTCCAGTCAAGTGTAACACCACACAGCAGCACGCCGTGCACAGCAGCGGACTGCACAATCACGGTCGTATCGTGTACCGGGACTTCATAATCGCGAGGACAAGTATCAGGCGGGAGGATACAATGTGAGAAAACTTATATGCCGGATCGAGCAAGAAGGCAGCAAAAAAGGTGAGTACTTTCCTTCCCTTGCACTCGATCCGCTGTGCTGTGTTGCTCATTTGTCTCCGAGCTGCAAACTACTCGCGCTATTAACGTGTAAGATACATCCACCCTGTCTATCCACGCGTGTCGTGTGGCTGTTGCTAGCTTGGCGGCGGTGCAAATGTTGAAGGGTTAAACGTGTCGGGGTGTGAACGCGGTTTGAGCAGTGAAACCACATCCTGTTACGTTTTCACGCTGCACTCACCATCCAAAACATGGTTGACTCCAGGACACCTTCTTCACATAACACCGCCATTAACGCAACTATTAGCATCACCGCAGTTACACGTCTACTATGATTACTCGTCTTCAATGGGGGTTTATAATGCATTTAAAATACATTTGAGTCATGTAAATAAAGTCGTGAATACATCTTTTTTGTAATTACATGTATCCATTGTAACATATTTATCATATGCTCATATTACTTTTATAAAACATTATTCATTTTTTTAAACTGTGTTAAAAAATAAACAAATGCAAGTCAAATGTTTCTTGGTAACAATGTATTTTTGTTATGAATTTGACAAAATCATCCATTTATTTCATTTTTATATGTGGAAAAGTATTTAACATATTAATTAAGTATTGTGTGTCATCATTCTTAAATACATTACAATTGTTTGTATAGTGCATTCATATTGTGTATATTATTGAATGTGTATTAGAGCCAAACATCATTTATTTTCTTTCTTTCTTTCTTTAGTTTATTTCGAACATGAACACACTTACAGCATAATACATCACACAATTTCATATCATTTCATTTTACATCATGCCCGAAAAGGAGTAGGAAGAAGCAAAGCTTATTTAATCCTACCCCTTTCCCACTTCAGAGCGTTTACAAATATATAGAATAATTTACTGACCTTTTTATATAATAAAATAACATCTATGAATTAGTATACACAACAGTTTTGTAATATTTAATTAATTAATTTGGTCATTATTAACATACTGAGATGAAGAATATCTTATTCCCAATAAGGTTGGAAATATTTCTCATAATTCTTCTTCTTTGTACTTTGTAAGCACTATTATTTTGAACAACCTCTTGAACTGGATCATATGAGTACAATTTTTAACTTCTTTACTTAATCCATTCCATCATTTAATTCCACATCTGATATGCTAAAAGTTCTAAGTGTTGTACGTGCATATAAATGTTTTAAATTATTTTTTCCTCTAAGGTTATATTTCTCCTCTTTAGTTGAGAAGAATTGTTGTACATTCTTTGGTAGCAGGTTATAGTTTGCTTTGTACATCATTTTAGCTGTTTGCAATTTTACCAAATCACCGAAATTTTACCAAATCACCAAATTTTATTGTATTTAAATGCACTATGTCTCCCGGCTGTCCTGGGAACGCCTCGGGATCCCCCGGGAAGAGCTGGACGAAGTGGCTGGGGAGAGGAAAGTCTGGGCTTCCCTGCTTAGGCTGCTGCCCCCGCGACCCGACCTCGGATAAGCGGAAGAAGATAAATGGATGGATGGATAAATGCACTAATTATCTATATTTTTAAGTACTATATATATATATATATATATATATATATATATATATATATATGTATATGATGTACACACACTTTGACTTAGACAAACTTTATTGATCCTCAAGGGAAATTGTTCCACGCAGTAGCTCAGTTACACAGGATGGAAATGATAATGCAGGTATAAAGTAGACTAAACATGCACTTTAGTAGCAATATAGAATATAACATATATGTAATATTTGCATATTATATATACAGTATATTTTAATTACAGCAAGGTGGTCTTGCCGCTGGGCCTTAGGCCTGTCGCACCTCCACCGGTGCCTGTAGTGGACTGTGCATGGCAGGGACGTCCTCTTCCTTGAGGCAGGCCTAAACCTGACCGCATACCAGAACAATAGAATATAATATATACTGATACCTTGTGGTTAGAGTGTCCGCCCTGAGATTGGTAGGTCGTGAGTTCAAACCCCGGCCGAGTCATACCAAAGACTATAAAAATGGGACCCATTACCTCCCTGCTTGGCACTCAGCATCACGGGTTGGAATTGGGGGGTTAAGTCACCAAAAAATGATTCCTGAGCGCGGCCACCGCTGCTGCTCACTGCTCCCCTCACCTCCCAGGGGGTGAACAAGGGGGGTGGGTTAAATGCGGAGGTTAATTTCACCACACCTAGTGTGTGTGTGACTATACTTTATATATTATGTTATTATATTATCCATCCATCCATTTTCTACCACTTGTCCCTTTTGGGGTCGCGGGAAGGTGCTGGAGCCTATCTCAGCTGCATCCGGGCGGAAGGCGGGGGTACACCCTGGACAAGTCGCCACCTCATCAAGTTATTGTATTATGATATATTGTTATATAATATATACAATATATAACAAATCCCAATTACCATGTACAATTTTACAGTATATGTAACAGCTGCAGCAAAAAAGGGCAGCATATATATATATTATTATGTATTTTATATATATATATTTCTAACATTTTTTAATATTCATAATTTGTACATTTTTAATACATATATTTGTATGTGTTAAATAACTTTTTGTGTGTATAATCTGTTTAATATATGTAAATACTGTACATACAGTGTATGTCCGGGCTTTAGGGTGATATGACAATACAGTGCTTCCAATTATATTCTTTAAACAGTCTATTAACTCTTAACTTGTCTACATTTTTTTACTATCCATCCATCCATTTCCTACCGCTTGTCCCTTTCGGGAGGCTCTGTTATAGTATAGTTACTATTTTGCATTGTTTCCACTAAGCAGCCCTCTCCTGCGTCTTGTGCTGTGTTTGTGTTATTGTATTTGAATGCTCATGCTAGACGAGTTCATGCTGCTTTTATTTGGCTATTTCTGACACAGCAAACATTGGTCGCCTCCATTGGTGCAGTGAGGCAGCATTTACTTGTGTCTTTGTGTGTCAGTGCTGATGCAGCATCAGCCTCCATCTTCCACCTTCCCCCTCACCTTTTTACATATCCGCGGCTTTTTCCTCACATTCAAAAATATGCCCACGTCAAGTGTGTCGCGCTTAAAGTCGTATCCTCGACGAAAACACGCAAAAAGTGTTCGTCGTCGCGCGACACTTGCACGGCGGAAGGAGTCTATTGTTCCTTACAGTAGCCCACGCAGCATGTTTCCCATGCATGTCCTCCATTTTCTTCCGCGTGTGTTGAGAAGCATAAATCCTTTAATGACTCCAATGCCACCTTTTCAATTCGGCGCGTCGATGGCATAAAATAAATGCGATAATTGCCGAGTTATTGCATCACACTTACTGGTCTCACCACGTCGTCGACGCGGCTTCACGACTCACTTCTCCTTACATTAGCAGCTTATAATTTTGAGTGTGTTGATAGAAAGCCCGCCATGTCTGCATGTTTGGTCTTTGTTTCACTCAGAATGTCTTCCGGCGAGTGTTACGATTTCCTAGTTTAATTGGACGCTCCTTGAACGCACCACAGTGCGGAAGGGTGAAGTTTATGAATAATGTAGTTAAGTTTAACTTTCTCCCAGACACAGAGAGACGGTAGTTTTTTACCTTTTATTTTATTTTTCTGTTGTCATGTTGGTAAAAAAAATGTAAATTTACCCAAACAGAAGACAAGAAGCTGGAGTAGTAGTACTTGAAAGCAACACACAACAACCCCTCTTAACAGCCTCTCTTTAATTATCATTGTATGTATTTTTAATGTTTCTCCACAAGTGTCACTCATACTGATTAAATTAGTTCGTATCTTTGTTATAAATTATTATTATAATTTTTTTTAAATAATTTCATAATAATAATATATATAATTTATTTATAATATATAATTTTATATATTTTTTTTTTATCCATCCATCCATTTTCTACCGGTTGTCCCTTTCGGGGTCGCGGGGGGTGTTGGAGCCTATCTCAGCTGCATTCGGGCGGAAGGCGGCGTACACCCTGGACAAGTCGCCACAGAGCCAACACAGATTTTTTTGTTTTTAATTTAATTTAATTTTTTTAATTAATCACCTGAGATAGGCTCCAGCACCCCCCGCGAACCAAAAAGGGACAAGCGGTAGAAAATGTATGGATGGATGGACTCCAACAAAATAATGCACAATAATACCATAATAACATAATTCCGATTCCAAAACCAAACCCGGCCCAGCAACATTCAGAATAGCAATCGACAGAGCGATTGAGAGGTCACACAAACATGACACAAAACAATCCAAAAGTAGTCAAACAAAAATGAATAATATCAAACAACAGTATCAATATTAATAAGAATTCCAACATAGCAGTAATTAGAAATCCCTCATTTACATTATCATCACAGCCATTTATGAAAATAAAATAAAAACTAGGGATGTCCGATAATGGCTTTTTGCCGATATCCGATATTCCGATATTGTCCAACTCTTTAATTACAATTTGGACAACCAGGTCTGGTGAAGATAAGGTACTTTTTAAAAAAAATAATGAAATAAGATAAATAAATTAAAAACATTTTCTTGAATAAAAAAGAAAGTAAAACAATATAAAAACAGTTACATAGAAACTAGTAATTAATGAAAATTAGTAAAATTAACTGTTAAAGGTTAGTACTATTCGTGGACCAGCAGCACGCACAATCATGTGTGCTTACGGACTGTATCCCTTGCAGACTGTATTGATATATATTGATATATAATGTAGGAACCAGAATATTAATAACAGAAAGAAACAACCCTTTTGTGTGAATGAGTGTAAATGGGGGAGGGAGGTTTTTTGGGTTGGTGCACTAATTGTAAGTGTATATTGTGTTTTGTATGTTGATTTAATTAAAAAAAACTAAAAAAAAACGATACCGATAAAAAAAAACCCGATACCGATAATTTCCAATATTACGCCGATGATATCGGCAGGCTGATATTATCGGACATCTCTAATAAAAACATTTAAAAAATGAACAATAGTGTCACAGTGGCTTACACTTGCACTTATAAATGATTAATCTTAATCAAAACTTTACTCCAATATCAATATTTGACCCAAAAAAAAGTGTTTAGGTTGGCATACAGCATGTAAATATCAAAATCCAGTATTTCCCTTCCCATTATATTTCCATCCATCAATCCATTTTTCTACCGCTTGTCTCTATTTGCTAGGTCAAATTAATTTGAACACAATTCTATTTTCAACATACAAGTAATTTAAGAATAGTTTCGAGGTCTGTACATTATTTCATTTAGCTAAATAGTATTCTTAAATTTTTACCTGAACACTTTTACAATGGATCGTTTGTTCCCTGTATCACATGTGGAGGAGCTAATTAGTTTGTTTCATACAAATAAAAAAACAAGAATGTTCAAAATTATCCTTAAATGAATAGAAATGTTATTAAATGTTTGTGCCATGTGCTATAAAATGTACTTCCTGTTTAGCCTCAAACTGAAAATAAAACCGATCATAACATTCCGCTCAAAAGGATTCTTCATTTATCAATCCAAGCAATGTTTGTAAGTTTCACAATTTAACTAAAACAATTCATACTTACTAAATTGTCCCATGTGTGATGTCTGGCGGAGTGTTTTGATTCATATTTGTACGTGTTATCGTAATGTAATTAAACTAGCGTCGTTAGCATTAGCTGATATGCTTACATGCCTACGAGTGTCTGTGTCAGTGTTATTGACGTACAATAGCATTCTTTTTGTATTGTTTCAGTTACATAAATTTGTCAGTAAATTCACCAAAACGTCACCATGGAGTTATTGAGGCTGTTTAGCTGATTGGAGAGCTAGCTTCCGCAGCTAGTGGGTCCATGACGATGGCTTCTGTTTTGTTTGATCAGCTGTTTTACTGCCGAGTTACAGACACCGTTTGGAAACAATTAAGGTATGTAAATAAATATTTATAAAATATTTCTGTGTAAATAACTAATTTCACAGCGTAAATATCTGTGGCTTATAGTCCCAAATGGCTAATATATGGAAAAATTATATTTTATTTAAATTTGGTGGTTGCGGCTTATATCACAATCTTCTTTACATTTGGAGGTGTTGAAATCGCTGTGTAAAATCACTAATGCTAATCAATAGCATGTATATGACATCTCCAATGTGGATTAGCATCGAGCTAGTACATTTTGACAAGTTAAGCCTTTTTTTTGAGCTCTTTCTATCAGGCTTGCTTGCTATGTTGGCATGGAAAATTGCAACCTTACATTGAGTCATTCCTCTACGAATACGCCTGTTTTCCTGCCAGGAATGGCTTCAGCGAGTGTCGGGGTCTTAAACCAGAAGTGACATCTAGTGCAACAAAGGTATCGCCAAATCGGTACCGTTGGATTTTATGTGAATTGATACTCGGTAGTACAGATGGAATTGGGTTACTTTTAAGGTACCCATGATTAACATCTTTTGGGCAGGGAAGCACACACACTACGTACAAAACCCAAAACCAGTGAAGTTGGCACGTTATGTAAATCGTAAATACAAACAGAATACAATGATTTGCAAATCCTTTTCAACTTATATTCAATTGAATAGACTGCAAAGACAAGATATTTAATGTTGGAACTGAGAAACAATTTTTTTTTGTGCAAATAATCATTAACTTGAAATTTAATGGCAGCCACACATTGCAAAAAAGTTGGCACAGAGGCATTTTTACCACTGTGTTACATGGCCTTTCCTTTTAACAACACTCAGTAAACATCTGGGAACTGAAGAGACCAATTTTTGAAGCGTTTCAGGTGGATTTTTTTCCCATTCTTGTTTGATGTACAGCTCAAGTTGTTCAACAGTCCGGGGGTCTTCTTTGTCGTATTTTAGGCTTCATATTGCGCCACACATTTTCAATGGGAGACAAGTCTGGACTACAGGCAGGCCAGTCTAGTACCCACACTCATTTACTATGAAGCCAGGCTGTTGTAACACGTGGCTTGGCATTGTCTTGTTGAAATAAGCAGGGGCGTCCATGATAACGTTGCTTGGATGGCAACATATGTTGCTCCAAAACCTGTATGTACCTTTCAGCATTAATGGTGCCTTCACAGATGTGTAAGTTACCCATGTCTTGGGAACTAATACACCCCCATACCATCACAGATGTTGGCTTTTGAACTTTGCGCCTATAACAATCCGAATGGTTCTTTTCCTCTTTGTTCTGGAAGACACGACGTCCACAGTTTCCAAAAACAATTTGAAATGTGGACTCGTCAGAACACTTTTAGACTTTGCATCAGTTCATCTTAAGTGAGGTCGGGTCCAGCAAAGCTGGCTGCGTTTCTGGGTGTTGTTGATAAATGGCTTTCGCTTTGTATAAAATAGTTTTAACTTGCACTTACAAATGTAGCGACGGACTGTAATTACTGACAGTGTTTTTTTCTGAAGTGTTCCTGAGCACATGTGGTGATATCCTTTACACACTGATGTCGCTTTTTGATGCAGTACCGCCTGAGGGATCGAAGGTCCGTCATATCATCGCTTACGTGCAGTGATTTCTCCAGATTATCTGAACCTTTTGATGATATTACAGACCGTAGATGGTGAAATCCCTAAATTCCTTGCAATAGTTCTTTGAGAAATGTTGTTCTTAAACTGTTCGACAATTTGCTCACGCATTCGTTCACAAAGTGGTGACCCTCGCCCCATCCTTGTTTGTGAATGACTGAGCATTTCATGGAAGCAGCTTTTATACCCAATCATGGCACCCACCTGTTCCCAATTAGCATGTCCACCTGTGGGATGTTCCAAATAAGTGTTTGATGAGCATTCCTCAACTTTCTCCGTCTTTTTTGCCACTTGTGCCAGCTTTTTTGAAACATGTTGCAGGCATGAAATTCCAAATGAGCTAATATTTGCAAAAAACAACAACGTTTTCCAGTTTGAACGTTAAGTATCTTGTCTTTGCAGTCTATTCAATTGAATATAAGTTGAAAAGGATTTGCAAATCATTGTATTCTGCTTTTATTTACCATTTACACAACGTGCCAACTTAACTGGTTTTGGGTTTTGTATTTGACTGTAATGTGATGGCTCCTCTACAGTTACACTTTGGGTGTACACATGCGCAGTGTGCGTGTGGGTTGGGCGGGATTTGACTGAACGATAGACATGTGCACACATTCACAATGCAGCGTAGCTGTCTGTATTGCAATTGCTCCTCTACAGTTACATTTCAAATGTTCCTAATAGAGAGCAAAATGAAGATGTGTCATTTAATGACCGTGATCGCTACGCCAGAGTACAGACGAAGCTGTAAACGTGACCATGTACCGACAGTAATGACACGTTATGTAAATAGGATTGATAGAGAAAACACTCTTAATAGTAGAATGTCAAATAAGAGGCAGACATAATATTTTTGTCTGTAAAAGTGTAAGAAACACTAACACATTTTGGACCATTGTGGAGTTTTGTGAACAAAGTTGTCACTGTCTTCAACTCCCTCGTGTTCCCACAATCAGAAATCCCACTACTGGATTCTCCGTTTTTGTTGTTGTTGCAAGTTGAAAATGTAGTTTGTGTTTTTCCCCTAAATCCGTCAGAAGGGTGTTTTGTAGTTGAGTGACTTTTGAACAGAATGGTGATGATCATTTCTTTGTATTTGTTGTTTTGTCTGTGCGTTTGCAAATGGCATGCACGAGTAATGTTAGTGCAGGAAAAGAACACGTTGTCATCTGCGGTGCATGTCAGCACAAAGGTATGTGCGACTGGACTGCTGCCAGTTGAGCAAAGCACTGCAGGAAGAACATTCTGCATGTCACCCTGAAAACGGCTCAATCTGTAGGTTTTTTCCTTCATAGTGCAGGAGTCATTTAAGGACACTTTTGTACGGAACAGGTCTTTACTCTATCGGTCATTTCTGTTTCTACATGATCACTTCTACGATTTATCCTCTGATCTCTGTCCTGTGGAGTCTTTCTCGCTTTCTATTATGAACAGTTGTCAAGTGTAACTGTCGAGCAGTTCTTCTCAAATAGTGGGGTGAAAAGCTGTGCACGACAAATGTGCGGACTTCCTCATTTTGATGGGAAAAAAAATCGACATAAATTGTTTTATTCATTTTTGTTTGAAGGTTAAAGTGTTTTATATATTGTGCTAATCAATTTGAATGTATTATTAATTATTGAGTTTATTTAATTGTATTTTTCAGTATGAAATGGTTCGTGTCAGTCAAAAAAAATTTGATAGTTTAATTTAAAAAAATTAGGCAAAATGATGCACTTTAAATATATTCTGTTAGACTGAAATCAATATTCCATCCATTATCTTCCGCTTATCCAAGGTCGGGTCGCGGGGGCAGCAACCTAAGCAGGGAAGCCCAGACTTCCCTCTCCCCAGCCACTTCGTCCAGCTCTTCCCGGGGGATCCCGAGGCGTTCCCAGGCCAGCCGGGAGACATAGTCTTCCCAACGTGTCCTGGGTCTTCCCCGTGGCCTCCTACCGGTCGGACGAGCCCTAAACACCTCCCTAGGGAGGCGTTCGGGTGGCATCCTGACCAGATTCCCGAACCACCTCACCTGGCTCCTCTCGATGTGGAGGAGCAGCGGCTTTACTTTGAGCTCCCCCCGGATGACAGAGCTTCTCACCCTATCTCTAAGGGAGAGAAACTCATTTCGGCCACTTGTATTCATAACATGTTCACACTTTTCTCCTGTGAGCCTCGGACTTATTTGTAAACAAGCAAGGACTTTACAGTCGGCTAAGCTGCCCCTCTCCCTAAGGCGAAACGCTGCTCATTCACTATTGTTCTCCCGCCATTGCACTGCCGCACATTCTTTTTCTTCTGACACCTTTTGGCAAAAATGTGCACAAGTCAGATTGCTTTAGTCCAGCTTTCATCAGAGTCAGTACTTTTGTCTGCATGTTCTCGGCTTCAACTGCGGCAACTTGCCAAGATTATTCCTTCGAACACACCACAAGTGAACGTGTGACTCCGGTGTGTTTCTTGTTGAGTTACCTGAAGGGAACGATCGAGTAAATCATCCTGTTTGGCGTCTGCAGTCCCAAGCTGCTCCTACCACCTCAAGCACATTCACCTCTTGAACTGAAGGTTAATACTCTTTAGTAGCTTATCCTGTCTCCTTCTATGAATTAGACAAAACGTGTTAAGCAAATAGAATAATGTGCATCTGGTTTGTAGTAGCGATGGCAATTGTAAAGGGATGTCAAAGGTTTAGCAGGCAGTTTAGAAGAGTTAGGCTTTTGCAAAGTGTGCATTTGCCATGTAAATGACAATGTTGTCAAGTATAACGAGACGTTTGTGTTGGATTAGCGGCGCACTAGTATTCTAATGTTGGCAAAGAACTGAGGAATTGCTCAGGTCTGTTTGAACTTGCAGTGGGAAAACGCTGCTGTTTGTCTTGCTGTGTGTAAAGCAGACACACAGTAATGTGCTTTTCTCGCATACAGCCAACAGAGGAGTGGTTCTGCAGACTCAAATGACCTCATCGCCATTCACAAGCAATCCTCTTTACCGTCAAACACTAACTTGGGTGTCTCTGCACAGTATGTTTAAAAAACATTTTTAAAAGAAATGTCTGAGTTAGTGTTGTCCCGATACCAATATTTTGGTACCGGTACCAAAATGTATTTCCATACTTTTCGGTACTTTTCGATACTTTTCTAAATAAAGGGGACCACAAAAATGTGCATTATTTGCTTTATTTTAACAAAAAATCTTACATTAAACATACAGTATGTTTCTTATTGCAATTGTGTCCTTGAATAAAATAGTGAACATACGACAAGACAATTTTCTTTTAGTAGTAAGTAAGCAAACAAAGGCTCCTAATTTGTCTGATGACTTATGCAGTAACAGTAACAAAGAGCCTACTCAGTGGCCTAGTGGTTAGAGCAGGGGTCCCCAAACTACGGCCCGCGGGCCGGATCCGGCCCCCCAGCATCCAAAATGCGGCCCACGGGAAGTCCCAAGTTGTTTGTTTTTTTTTTGTCCTGTCCAGCTTCTCAGGCAAATCATATAGTTGATGTAGATGCCCATACCGGCTGTTCAGATTTACTTTACAAAAGAGAAGTGTAGGATACTTATTTGTATTTGACTTTATTAAATGTATTTGTATTATCATTTGGTTCAGCCGGGCCGGAGCAGGAGGGGATAGAAAGAGAAAAAAAAGGAAGACAGAGGGGGAAATTGTGGGGACAAGAGGTGGATTAGACAGAGAGACAAAAACAACAACAGCAACAACAATAGAGCAACATCAGCAAATACGACATGTACAAATCTGATGGTAAAAGTAATAGCAAATAAGCAGTTAGCGAAGTCCCAAGTTAAAAAAAAAGTTTTTTAATTTGTTTTTCTTTTTTTTTCTAATCTTTCCTTTCTAATCCATTTTCTACCGCTTGTTACTCTCGGTGTCTCCTAGCCGCTCAGGCCAATCATCCATCCATCCATCCATTTTCTACCGCTTATTCCCTTCGGGGTCGCGGGGGGCGCTGGAGCCTATCTCAGCTACAATTGTGCGGAAGGCGGGGTAAACCCTGGACAAGGCGCCACCTCATCGCAGGGCCAACACAGATAGACAGACAACATTCACACTCACATTCACACACTAGGGCCAATTTAGTGTTGCCAATCAACCTTTCCCCAGGTGCATGTCTTTGGAGGTGGGAGGAAGCCGGAGTACCCGGAGGGAACCCACGCAGTCACGGGGAGAACATGCAAACTCCACACAGAAAGATCCAGAGCCCTGGATTGAACCCCAGACTACTCAGGACCTTCGTATTGTGAAGCAGATGCACTAACCCCTCTCCCACCGTGCTGCCCTCCATAAATAACGTGACAATGTTAAATGTTGATGAACATCAATGTTAATTGATGTTAAATGACAAAACGGATTATAAAGATAATGTATGTGTATATATATATATATATGTATATATATATATATATATATATATATATATATATATATATATATATATATATATATATATATATATATATATATATATATATATACAGCCCGGCCCCCGGCCAAATTTTTTTAACCCAATGCGGCCCCCGAGTCAAAAAGTTTGGGGACCCCTGGGTTAGAGTGTCCGTCCTGAGATCGGTAGGTTGGGAGTTCAAACCCCGGCCGAGTCATACCAAAGACAATAAAAATGAGACCCGTTTCCTCCCTGCTTGGCACTCAGCATCAAGGGTTGGAATTGGGGGTTAAATCACCAAAACTGATTCCGGGGCGCGGCCACCGCTGCTGCTCACTGCTCCCCTCACCTCCCAGGGGGTGGACAAGGGGATGGGTCAAATGCAGAGGACAAATTTCACCACACCTAGTGTGTGTGTGACAATCATTGGTACTTTAACTTTAATACTGTGCAATTTTCCATTCTATTATTTTGTCAACATTATAAAGGACAAGCTGTAAAAAATTATTATTAATCTACTTGTTCATTTACTGTTAATATCTGCTTATTTTCCGTTTCAACATGTTCTATCTACTCTTCTGTTAAAATGTAATAATCACTTATTCTTCTGTTGTTTGGATACTTTACATTAGTTTTGGATGATACCACAAATTTGGGTATCAATTCGATACCAAGTCGTTACAGGATCATACATTGGTCATATTCAAAGTCCTCATGTGTCCAGGGACATATTTCCTGAGTTTATAAACATAACATAAATGTTTAAAAGAACAATTTTTTTTGTGATGCTAAAAAATATCGATGTATTCATAGTAGTATTGACTAGATACGCTCCTGTACCTGGTACCATTACAGTGGATGTCAGGTGTAGATCCTCCCATGGCGTTTGTTTACATTGTGTCGCCGGTGAGCTACGGTGTAGTGAAGCATGTTTAACTATTCCTCGTCCTGCAGGGATGATGCTTGTGAGAAACTTACTTTATTTGTCGCCATGGAGTTGAGGGTTCGTGATTTATAAGTAGACTAGACTAGACTTCCTTTTTATTGTCATTCAAATTTGAACTTTACAGCACAGATAAGAGCGAAATTTCGTTACATAAGCGCATGGTAGTGCAGGATAAAAAAGCAATAAGGTGCACATATAAATAAATAAATATATATAAATAATATATATAAAATATATATATATATATATATATATATATATGTATGTGTGGGAAAAAAATCACAAGACTATTTCATCTCTACAGGCCTGTTTCATGAGGGGGGGTTCCCTCAATCATCAGGAGATTTTAATGGGAGCATTCACATACCATGGTTTGTATAGGGCACAGAGTGGGTGGGTACAGGTTGGCGTAGGGGCGTGGTGATTGGCTCATGTGTTACCTAGGAGGTGTTTCCGTCTGTGGCGGCATGCTGTTACAATTTCGCTGCGCTTGTTGAGGGATGACAGGTCTGGACGGTAAATAATAAACAGTTTCTCTTTCAAGCATAGGTTGCATCTTTTATTACCACTATTGTAAGGTGTGCTGGATGCAAGAATTTGCCATGTTATTGAATATTCAACATTATTGTCTTTGAGGTCCCAAATGTGTTTGCTGAGTTCTGTGGTATTCCGCAGGTTTTGGTTCCTGAAAGAAGCCTTGTGATTGTTCCATCTGGTTTTGAACTCCCCCTCGGTTAATCCTACATATGTGTCGGATGTGTTAATGTCCTTGCGTGTTACCTTAGATTGGTAGACAACTGATGTTTGTAAGCACCCCCCGTTGAGAGGGCAATCAGGTTTCTTTCGACAGTTGCAGTCTTTGTTGGTTTTGGAGTCGCTCTGTCTGGGGGCCGACGGCTCATTTGCAATTGTTTTGTTGTGGTTTGAGATAATTTGTCGTATATTGTTCATACAGCTGTAGCTCAATTTAATGTTGTTCTTGTTGAATACTTTTCTTAGGGTGTTGTCTTTGGGAAAGTGTTTGTCAATCAGATTGAGGAATTTGTGTCCAATGTTAGTTGAGACGTTTTTGCTGTATGGGGGGTTGTACCAGATGATGTCGTTTCGTTTTCTGTTCTTTTTTGGCTGGTTTCCTGCCAAAAAAGAACAGAAAACGAAACAACATCGGCCCCCAGACAGAGCGACTCCAAAACCAACAAAGACTGCAACTGTCGAAAGAAACCTGATTGCCCTCTCAACGGGGGGTGCTTACAAACATCAGTTGTCTACCAATCTAAGGCAACACGCAAGGACATTAACACATCCGACACATATGTAGGATTAACCGAGGGGGAGTTCAAAACCAGATGGAACAATCACAAGGCTTCTTTCAGGAACCAAAACCTGCGGAATACCACAGAACTCAGCAAACACATTTGGGACCTCAAAGACAATAATGTTGAATATTCAATAACATGGCAAATTCTTGCATCCAGCACACCTTACAATAGTGGTAATAAAAGATGCAACCTATGCTTGAAAGAGAAACTGTTTATTATTTACCGTCCAGACCTGTCATCCCTCAACAAGCGCAGCGAAATTGTAACAGCATGCCGCCACAGACGGAAACACCTCCTAGGTAACACATGAGCCAATCACCACGCCCCTACGCCAGCCTGTACCCACCCACTCTGTGCCCTATATAAACCATGGTATGTGAATGCTCCCATTAAAATCTCCTGATGATTGAGGGAACCCCCCCTCATGAAACAGGCCTGTAGAGATGAAATAGTCTTGTGATTTTTTTCCTACACATACATATATTGCGCTCTACTACGGTATCGAGCACTATTTTTTGGATAACCTTATTAAGACATATATATATATATATATATATATATATATATATATATATATATATATATATATATATATATATATATAAATAAATAGATTACTGTACAGATAAATATATTGCACTTTTTCACATGCGTCCACGTTTATGGATGTATGTTATATTGTCTTTTTTATTCCAGCGAGTTAATCCATTTTGGGGGGAGTTGAGGGGATAATTTAATTTAATTATGATGCGTTGAAGAGTCTTACGGCCTGAGAAGTAGCTGCAACACTGCAGACTGCGGATGGCCTTTAACCGCTAGCTAGCTAGCCATGTCTTACTTAAAGCACCTCTTCCTGAGTGCGTTTCAGTGTTATAACTTCACCTTTTTCTTTAGTTTTTAAGCCAAAATGCGTCCGTTCTCCCTTTTCTGTCTACATACTGTGTCTGCTTGTAAGTACGCCGTGATTGTGCGTTGCCGAACATGCTCCTCTGCTCGCAAAACCAGCAATGTCATGACGTGACGGCGGCGGGGAGTGGAGGACCGGTGCTTTTTAGAGGTGGTATAGTATCGAATATGATTCATTAGTATCGCGGTACTATACTAGTACCGGTATACCGTACAACCCTAGTCTGGGTGTATTTTCTTGGAGTACAGTAACTACATGAAAATACGTATGATTTAATTTGTAATACATGAACAAACATTGCAATACTGAGCATAGCACATTCTGCGCTTTTTGATGAACTGGCGGGATCAACAAATTTGAAGTAAAACTGCTACTACTGCATATAACTGTTGGTGCAAAAGGCATCAGATGGAAACATGCTGCGTCATCTCATGTTGTGTGTTGTATGTTCACATTTGTGGCACTCATGTTCTGTTCAGTCTTGGCAGGTTACACTGCAATGCTTCCAATTCCAATAGGTTCACTGCTTTTTAGTCATCAAATTAAAATTGCGTGTACTATTTGCTGCTTTGAGAAGCATTAAGTTGAAAATGATGATCAAACTAATAGCAAGCCGCCGTTGGGTTGAAGCTGAACTGATGTTTCTATTTTAAACAATCAGTGGAGCAGGAGTGAGGTCATAGTTTTGTTGGAGGGGGTTAGTGAAGGCGCTGGGAGGTTCCTTTCAGCAGGATGTTGTCCGTCTGTCGGACTCAGTGTTGTAAAAAGGTCAGAATTCTTCAAATAGATGAATTTACACGTTACGCCTGACAATCTAGATACACGGCAAGGGTTTGTGAATAACAATGAGCTCTTGGACCGTCGCTATACCTAGAAAATGCCAGGCATCGTTTGTTCTCAGAAGCTGGACTTAACAAAGTCGTGAAAAAGAAGTCATGAACATTCAGTACATGTCACGATTTGAGTTTTTGTTTGCTTTGTAAACTTGTATTCAACAGTGGCAAAGGCTTATATTGATAGGGTTCAGCCCATTATATGTGTACAGTATTACTTCCTATTCCAGTAAGAGTTATTCTAACTATACTTATCTATTGCTAAAAAGTCCATATGACAACACTGAAAGCTAGTTTATTTTCTCTTGCAGCATGATGTTATTAGTACCGTATTTTCCGGACCGTAGGGCGCACTGAATTATAGGGCGCATTAAAGGGGTCTTATTATTTTTATTTTTTTCTAAATGTCAAACACTTCCTTGTGGTCTACATCAGTCTTTTTCAACCACTAGTGTGCCGTAAGATACAGTCTGGTGTGCCGTGGGAGATTATCTAATTTCACCTATTTGGGTTAAAAATATTTTTTTGCAAACCAGTAATTATAATCCGCAAATGATGTGTTGTTGTTGAGTGTCGGTGCTGTCTAGAGCTCGGCAGAGTAACCGTGTAATACTCTTCCATATCAGTAGGTGGCAGCAGGTAGCTAATTGCTTTGTAGATGTCTGAAACAGCGGGAGGCAATGTGAAGGTAAAAAGGTGTCTAATGCTTAAACCAAAAATAAAACAAAAGGTGAGTGCCCCTAAGAATAGGCATTGAAGCTTAGGGAAGGCTATGCAGAACAAAACTAAAAGTGAACTGGCTACAAAATAAACAAAAACAGAATGCTGGACGACAGCAAAGACTTACTGCGGAGCAAAGACGGCGTCCACAATGTACATCCAAACATGACACGACAATCAACAATGTCCCCACAAAGAAGGATAAAAACAACTGAAATATTCTTGATTGCTAAAACAAAGCAGATGCGGGAAACATCGCTCAAAGGACGACATGAAACTGCTACAGGAAAATACCAAAAAAAGAGAAAAAGACACCAAAATAGGAGCGCAAGACAAGAACTAAAACACTACACACAGGAAAACAGCAAAAAAAATTCCAAATAAGTCAGGGTGTGATGTGACAGGTGGTGACAGTACACCTACTTTGAGACAAGAGCTATAGTGATGCATGCTAGGTTATGGTTTAAAGTCATATCCAACAATTGCGACAACTTTTTACTGTCAACTGAGTTTCGTTTTTTAATGATTTCTGCTGGTGGTGTGCCTCCGGATTTTTTCAACGCAAAAAATGTGCCTTGGCTCAAAAAAGGTTGAAAAACACTGGTCTACATAACATGTATTGGTGTTTTTTTGGTCAAAATGTTGCATAGATGATGTTTTACAGATCATCTTCAAGCCGCTTTCTGACAGTCGCTTCAGGATGCGCCGTTTTGTGGGCGGTTTTATTTACGTGGCTCACTTTCGGCAGCGTCTTCTCCCCGTCATCTTTGTTGTAGCGGTGTAGCGTGCAAGGACGGGAGTGGAAGAAGTGTCAAAAGATGGAGCTAACTGTTTTAATGACATTCTGACTTTACATAAAATAATAACGGAGCATCTCCTCATCCGTGGCTCACTCGTGCAATAACAAGGCTGGAAATGTGTCCTGTGAAAAACCGTCCGACCGGAACTCTCTAATAACTAAAGTTCCTTGGGTGAATAATGTAAACTCACTACACCGGTATGTTTTAGCGCTTTGATGGCGAGTTTACTGACTGAGATATAAGTAAGAACTTTAAACTACTTTATATTAGAAATGGCATCAGCGGAGGATGGATGAAAAAGAAGAAGCTTATCAACTACGGTGTCGGCATGGACTACAAAGGCGGATGCACGCAAATTTTCAGGACTTACGCAGATCCCAAATACAGATCAGCGGGCACCAGAAGGTAAGAAAAGTTGCTTTTGCATAATATTGCGAAACAAAACGGCAGATAATATGTCTTACTTTATACACACACCATAATAATACTAGTATGTTAAGCACAGTACAATCCATCGAGCGGTGCAGCTCCATAGCTTACCAAAGTCATACTAAAACATTTTGATAGATTTTTGAGAACCGTGTGTAATGTTCTATATTCTCAATGGAACATAAAGCATTTTGGTGTTGTTTACTTGAGTCGTATTGCAGTCTACAAGTATCTCTTATGTTTGACTGCCATCTACTGGTCACACTTATCATTTCACCATGTACCAAATAAAATAGCTTCGAGGTCGGTAAGCACAACCAAAATTATTCCGTACATTAGGCACACCGGGTTATAAGGCGCACTGTCGAGTTTTGAGAAATTGAATGGATATTAAGTGCGCCTTATAGTCCGAAAAATACGATAATAAAAGACATTCAAGCACACATGTCTTGAGCGTATTTAAAAATGAGTGTGACAATGAGTCTGATATTGATTTAAATGTGTTACTGTTGAATACTTTTGAATTGAAAAGTAATTGTTACTATGGTCTGTTACAAATATACCTGGATCTACATGTTGAGTCCGTCTCTCACCAGCAAATAAATGCTGCAGTGTAAAACAAAAAATGGCACAAATATCATCTCTGCATGCATTGTAACTCTAAAGTGCTTTTTCTAATATGATACAAATATCATTTTAGAAAAATCCTATCCCAAAACTGGTCACGGTGAGGCTCAGGTGAATGCAGTAACACATTGCCACCTCCTCCTCCATAGCAGCCTTTCCATGTGACTGTCGTGGCTGTAAATAGCAGCCTAAGCAAAGAAGCCCAGACTTCCCTCTCCCCAGCCGCTTCGTCTAGCTCCTCTCGGGGGATCCCGAGGCGTTCCCAGGCTAGCTGGGAGATAAAGTCCCCCCAATGTGTCCTGGGTCTTCCACGTGGCCTCCCACCGGTCGGACGTGCCCTGAACACCTCCCGAATGAATGAATTTGGGAACAAAGGATATCAGACACTGTGGTGTCAATTAAAATAAGTGAATGCCTTCAGGAATAAATGATATCAGACAATGCAATGTTCATTTGGTGTTCATCATACAACAAATGAATGGATTCAGGAATAAATTATATCGAACTCTGTGATGTTCATTAAATAATAAATGAATAGATTTAAGAAACAAATTATATCAGACAGTACTGTTCATTAGGTAACAAATTAATTAATTTGAGATGACACTTGAAATTGGGATACATTCAGGAATAAATGATATCCGACAAATAATACACACCGATTAGGGCCGAAAGAGACAGCTGTTTTTCCTGAGCTGAGCCAAAAGAACTGGTTCCTTAAAACAGGGGTGCCCACACTTTTTCTGCAGGCGTGCTACTTTTCAACTGACCAAGTCGAAGGGATCTACCTCATTCATATATATTTTTTATATATATATATATATATATATATATATACATATGTATGTATGTATGTATTATGTATATATATATATATATATATATATATATATATATATATATATATAAAAAATATATATGAATGAGGTATATATATATATATGTATGTATTATATATATATATATATATACATATAACTTATATTTATTTATTTATGAAAGGGATGTTTTTGTTAACAAGTTAAAGGTGTTTAATGATAATACAAGCATGTTTAACACATACAGATTCCTTTCTTTCATGAAGACAAGAATATAAGTCGGTGTATTACCTGATTCTGATGACTTGCATTGATTGGAATCAGACAGTAGTGCTGATAACGTCCACATTTTCAAATGGAGGAGAACAAAAGTTGTCCTTTCTGTCCAATACCACATGAAAGTGGTTGTTTTTGGCATCCTATTTGTCCAGCTTCCATACTCTTTCTCATACACTTTACAAGAAATACATTGGCGGCGAACTCCTGAAACTCTTATTTTGTTAGCGCAGGCAGGAGGAAGCGGAGCTTTTATTGTGAAGATAGGAACTGTGCAGTTTCGACAGCAGGTATGGCGCGACAGTCTGTTGAAATAAAAAATGTTTCTCGACTTCCTGTCGGCCATTTTTTCTTAATAATGAGCTGACAGCAGCCAGCGTCATCTCACAAAACCCTCGGGTGCCGAGAATGTCAATCAAGTGACAAAAGTGACGTCTTGGTGAAGATTCGCTCATTTTTAGGTCTATTTTTTCAATGCCTGGCTGGCGATCGACTGACACGATCGACCGGTAGCTTGCGATCGACATAATGTGCACCCCTGCCCTAAAAGAATCCAAAGTTATTATAACTATTGCAAATGTAATATTCTTCTTAGACAGGCTCAGGTAAGTACATTTGTTTGACTTTACTTTGTTCAATCCTTTCCATAGTTTCACACTTACTGATTTGCTAAAAGTATTATGTTTGTTTTGTGGTTTGTTATTTGTATTTCGTACAAACCCCGTTTCCATATGAGTTGGGAAATTGTGTTAGATGTAAATATAAACGGAATACAATGATTTGCAAATCATTTTCAACCCATATTCAGTTGAATATGCTACAAAGACAACATATTTGATGTTTAAACTGATAAACTTTTTTTTTTTTCAAATAATCATTAACTTTAGAAATTGATGCCAGCAACACGTGACAAAGAAGTTGGGAAAGGTGGCAATAAATACTGATAAAGTTGAGGGATGCTCATCAAACACTTATTTGGAACATCCCACAGGTGAAATTGGGAACAGGTGGGTGCCATGATTGGGTATAAAAGTAGATTCTATGAAATGCTCAGTCATTCACAAACAAGGATGGGGCGAGGGTCACCACTTTGTCAACAAATGCATGAGCAAATTGTTGAACAGTTTAAGAAAAACCTTTCTCAACCAGCTATTGCAAGGAATTTAGGGATTTCACCATCTACGGTCCGTAATATCATCAAAGGGTTCAGAGAATCTGGAGAAATCACTGCACGTAAGTAGGGCTGAAACGACGCGTCGACGTCATCGGTTACGTAAATACGTCGAGGACGTTTTTGTTCGTCGACGCGTCGCATATTTACGTCACACTACCGTCATGGCGGAGCGCAAAGCAGACGATGCGAGCGGTGCGAGCGAGGGGAAAAAAGCACGCCAAAAGTCGTCAAAAGTGTGGGAGTATTTCAATAAACGGCCTAAGAAGAAACGCTACTTTTACTCCGCTACTTTTATCTACATTCAGCTCGCTACTCGCTACTAATTTTTATCGATCTGTTAATGCACGCTTTGTTTGTTTTGGTCTGTCAGACAGACCTTCAAAGTGCCTGCCTTAATAATAAATGATAAATAAATGGGTTGTACTTGTATAGCGCTTTTCTACCTTCAAGGTACTCAAAGCGCTTTGACACTACTTCCACATTTACCCATTCACACACACATTCACACACTGATGGAGGGAGCTGCCATGCAAGGCGCTAACCAGCACCCATCAGGAGCAAGGGTGAAGTGTCTTGCTCAGGACACAACGGACATGACGAGGTTGGTACTAGGTGGGGATTGAACCAGGGACCCTCTGGTTGCGCACGGCCACTCTCCCACTGCGCCACGCCGTCCCTGGTGTACTGGTGACGTTTCACTTCGTTCCACCAATCAGATGCAGTCACTGGTGACGTTGGACCAATCAAACAGAGCCAGGGGTCACATGACCTGACTGGCTCCGAGCTAACTTCGGGTGTTACCATTTAGTGGTCAATTGTACGGAATATGTACTGTACTGTGCAATCTACTAATAAAAGTTCCAATCAATCAAATCAAAAGTGTGAAGGAAAAAAGACCCTTTTTTTATTTCAACCGTAAAGACTGACTGCACAGTTCCTGTCTTCACAATAAAAGTCCCGCTCCATCACGCCTGCGCTTTCAAAATAAGAGTCTCCGAAAGCCAGCGCAAACAAGCTAGCAAGCTACGGAGTTTGCCGCAAATGTATTTCTTGTAAAGTGTATAAAAACGAATATGGAAGGTGGACAAATAAGATGCCAAATAACAACCACTTTCATGTGGTATTAGACAGAAAGGAGGAACTTTTTTTCTCCTCCATTTGAAAACGTGGACGTTACCAGTACTGCTTCCTGATTACAATCAATGCAAGTCATCAGAATCAGGTAATACACCAACTTATATTCTTGTCTTTATGAAAGAAAGGAATCTATATGTTAAACATGCATGTATAATTATTAAAACACCTTTAACATGTAAACAAAAACGGCAAAATAAATAAATATAAATTATATACTGTATATATCAATGTATGTATATATATATATATATATATATATATATATATATATATATATATGTGTGTGTGTGTGTATATATATATATACACACACATATATATATATATATATATATATATATATATATATATATATATACATATATATGATATGTGTGTGTATGTTACTCAGTACTTGAGTAGTTTTTTCACAACATACTTTTTACTTTTACTCAAGTAAATATTTGGGTGACTACTCCTTACTTTTACTTGAGTAATAAATCTCTAAAGTAACAGTACTCTTACTTGAGTACAATTTCTGGCTACTCTACCCACCTCTGCTAATAATGTTGTTGTATGCACACTGTGTCGAGCGGAAATGGCCTATCATAGCAGCACAACGGCAGCGTTCTTGCCATCACCATCAACTAGTCAATCGTCCGCGTGAGTATACGTTGTCATCATTACACAAAAACATGAATGTGTCATTTGTATCTGCGTTGTAAATTCATAAACTAAAGCACCGTTTCGCTCTGAGAGGAGCGTTTGGTGTGCCTGTTCAGTGTTTACAAAGACGCGCTCCTCTTTAACGCTAACGTTAATTAGTTGTGCAAATACCTTTTACAACATTAACAATTACGTATACTATGTACAAACGAACAATTAACTTTCACTTTAATCATACTATCATTGTTGTGTTATTAAGCAAAATAAGCAAAAGTTTTACTTTTGTTGAAATGTTTACACTGTTGTTACAGAATATTTCGTTTTGCACTTTTTTGTATTGGATGTTTATCTTTATTTTTGCACATTTTAGCAAATAAGCAATACTTTTACTTTTGTTGAAATGTTTACACTGTTGTTACAGAATATTTCCGTTTTGCACTTTTTTGAATTGGATGTTTATCTTTATTTTTGCACATTTTAAAGCAAAATAAGCAATACTTTTACTTTTGAAAACTTATACTATTGCAGAATATTAAGATTTGCACTGGATGTTTACTTTTATATTTGCACATTAAAAGCAAATAAGCTACTTTTAATTTTGTTAAATGTTTACATTGTTACAGAATATTTTGTCATGTTGTTGTCAATGTTGACTGAGTGGCCATACTTTTTTTTTTGTAAATAAAAGCCATGCCTTTTGAAAAAACTGGCCTACATTTATTTTTTCATCTTCATTTTAAATAAAAAATAATAATCGGTAAAAGGAAAAATAATCTATAGATTAATCAAAAAAATAATATATAGATTAACCGATTAATCGAAAAAATAATCTATAGATTAATCGATAGAAAAATAATCGCTAGCTGCAGCCTTACACGTAAGCAGCTAAGCCCGTGACCTTCGATCCCTCAGGCTGTACTGCATCAACAAGCGACAACAGTGTGTAAAGGATATCACCACATGGGCTCAGGAACACTTCAGAAACCCACTGTCAGTCACTATAGTTGGTCGCTACATCTGTAAGTGCAAGTTAAAACTCTACTATGCAATGCGAAAACCGTTTATCAACAACACCCAGAAACGCCGTCGGCTTCGCTGGGCATCTAAGATGGACTGATACAAAGTGGAAAAGTGTTCTGTGGTCTGACGAGTCTACATTTCAAATTGTTTTTGGAAACTGTGGACGTCGTGTCCTTCGGACCAAAGAGGAAAAGAACCATCCGGATTGTTATAGGCGCAAAGTTCAAAAGCCAGCATCTGTGATGGTATGGGGGTGTATTAGTGCCCAAGACATGGGTAACTTACACATATGTGAAGGCACCATTAATGCTGAAAGGTACATACAGGTTTTGGAGCAACATATGTTGCCATCCAAGCAACGTTACCATGGACGCCCCTGCTTATTTCAGCAAGACAATGCCAAGCCACGTGTTACATCAACGTGGCTTCATAGTAAAAGAGTGCGGGTACTAGACTGGCCTGCCTGTAGTCCAGACCTGTCTCCCATTGAAAATGTGTGGCGCATTATGAAGCCTAAAATAGCACAACGGAGACCCCCGGACTGTTGAACAACTTAAGCTGTACATCAAGCAAGAATGGGAAAGAATTCCACCTGAGAAGCTTAAAAAATGTGTCTCTTCAGTTCCCAAACGTTTACTGAGTGTTGTTAAAAGGAAAGGCCATGTAACACAGTGGTGAACATGCCCTTTCCCAACTACTTTGGCACGTGTTGCAGCCATGAAATTCTAAGTTAATTATTATTTGCAAATGAATAAATAAAGTTTATGAGTTTGAACATCAAATATCTTGTATTTGTAGTGCATTCAACTGAATATGGGTTGAAAAGGATTTGCAAATCATTGTATTCCGTTTATATTTACATCTAACACAATTTCCCAACTCATATGGAAACGGGGTTTGTAGTTCTAACCATACTTCAAAAAGCAGACTAGGAATAATAAACAATGACAAAAGAAAGTGGAGACAGATGAGGAAGGAGGAAGTGGTACAAAGTATCAATCAATCAATCAATCAAAGTTCATTTATATGGCCCTTAATCACAAGTGTCTCAAAGGGCTGTACAAGCCACAACGAGTAGCATAGAAGAGGAGGCACAACCCACCTGCTGGAGCCACTAATTGAACAGCGACTTCAGGTGTGCTTCTTTGCTCCACTCCTTACTGGATGTAAAGCAATTATTTTTTTAAATATATATATATTTGGGGGAACACATGTAAAATAAAAGACATGCGGAAAGAATGGAACGTTAAACAAAGCACTTGAAAGTTTTTTCTTACATCCCATCCATCCATTTTCTACCGCTTGTCCCTTTTGGTGCTGGAGCCTATCTCAGCTGCATTCGGGCGGAAGGCGGTTTTACATGTTTAAGTTTAACTGGACTAGTATGTCTGCCTGTTTGCTTCCCATGATGCACCTCCCGGCATCTCCAGGCTGGCAAAGGCAATGAAAGAGGCCATTGTTAATCTCACCCTAAGGCAAGATGCTTGCACTTCTGACACAGAGTGGGAAAAACTATCCCATTATAACCCTGGAATGTCTTTGATGGATGAATGAGTGTTGCTTTTTTTCCCGTCTTGGCAGAAACTGTTCAGATATAGCAGAGAACATTATACTCTTTTAGCCTACTTTAACACTTAACTTCAAATTGAAATGCGTGTCTTGCTGATTTATGCTTCCACCTTTAGAATCTGATTCAAAGATTTGATCTATTCAGGAAGCTTTGCGTCATCTTGAGGTTCTCCGACCACAGTTGCTCTGAAATACAGCAAACCACTTTGAGAATAGGTGTAACAAAACTAAAAATCGACCTTACTTAGTAGTTCTAGCTTCATAAAAAAAACAGATCTTTGTGTTAGAATATACAGGTAGTTCGTGGCATACCTCAGGGGTCAATACTGGAATCAAAACAATATATTTGATGTATGTGTTTTATTTAGGTGTTTGTATTTGTAAAGTCATGAACAACTTAAAGGTAGTATTATATACAGTACAGGCCAAAAGTTTGGACACTACTTCTCATTCAATGAGTTTTCTTTATTTTCATGACTATTTACATTGTAGATTGTCACTGAAGGCATCAAAGCTATGAATGAACAATGAAATAACTGAAAATATGTTTTATATTCTAGTTTCTTCAAAATAGCCACCGTTTACTCTGATTACTTCACCTGTGAAGTGAAAACCATTTCAGGTGACTACCTTTTGAAGCTCATCAAGAGAATACCAAGAGTGTGCAAAGCAGTAATCAGAACAAAAGGTGGCTATTTTGAAGAAACTAGAATATAAAACATGTTTTCAGTTATTTCACCTTTTTGTGTTAAGTACATAACTCCACATGTGTTCATTCATAGTTTTGATGCCTTCAGTGACAATCTACAATGTAAATAGTCATGAAAATGAAGAAAACGCATTGATTGAGAAGGAGTGTCCAAACTTTTGGCCTGTACTATACAAATAACACCATGTTTTTGTTCTTGGTAGAATGCATAAGAGTTAACAAAAACGATAACGGAAGAAAACACATTAGTAGGGGACATAACAAAATGATAAATTAAATGATAAATAGACAAAACAACTGAGTATAGCTGCAACAAAACACACGTAATGTCACCATCAGCTTTAGCCGGAGTAGGACCCCAACGCAGTGAAGAAATAAAAAAAGCACTCAAAAAGGAGTGAGGAAAAATAACTTAAGAATCACACAAAAGGTGTGAAGAAACAAAAAATGCACACAAAAAGTGTGGAGAGGAGCCACGGGAATGAGAAGCGTAAGTGGAGCCAAAGCAGAGGAGATGAACACGATTGAAAGGGTGAACCGGCAGGAATCTCCTGGCGCCGAGCGAATGAACTAAAGAGCTTCAGTCGTCAGGAGGAATTGAGTATCAGGTGTGCATGCAGATGGCTCCGCCCCGTAATCCGAAAACCAGGCAGTTTTTACAAAGCAGACAGGTGGGGCAGCAGAGCTGCCAGAACATGTCACCTTATTTGGTATTACAGTATTAGCGTCGTTACTATTAGTATCTATGTATTCTAAATGCAGGACTCCCTTTACTTGGAGTGCGTTAGAATGTTTGATTCCGTGTGTTCTCATTGTTCCACGACACATACAATTCTAATAGCTCGGAGGCTTCCAGATCCAATGACTGTGCGTAGCAGTGCCCTATCTGTCAACTCTGACTCTATTTTTAACCTTGCTGTGCTGTATCACATGTCACACCTCTCCATTTTGTGCGTTTATTTAGTCAGACGGAATTTCCGTTTAAGTAGCAGGGTGACAAGGAGAGGCACAACCTCTGTGTGACAACTGATCTTCTGGTTTATAGCTGAGTCATTTTAGGTGAAGGGGCCTGCCAGTGATCTGTTGCAGGAGCTGAAAATGTCTTGTTCTTATTTATTGGGTTTGTTGTCCCTTGGTTTCAACCAAGCACATCTTCTTTTGTGGTTGGTTGGCACAAACACCCATGCAGACTTACCGTATTTTCCGGACCATAGGGCACACCGGTTTATAAGGCGCACTGCCGATGAGCGAGTCTAGTCAAGTCTATTTTCATACAAAAGGCGCACCGCATTATAGGGCGCATTAAAGGGGTCATATTATAATTTTTTTTTTCTAAATGTAAAACACGTCCTTGTGGTCTACATAACATGTAATGGTGGTTCTTTGGTCAAAATGTTGCATGGATTATGTTTTACAGATCATCTTCAAGCTTTCTGACAGTTGCATCAATAACAACGCTGGAAATGTGTCCCGTGAAAAACCGTCCGACCGGAACTCTATAATAACTAAAGTTCCTTGGGTGAATATTGTAAACTCACTATACCGGTATGTTTTAGCGCTTTCATGGCGAGTTTACTGACAGATATAAGTAAGAACTTTACACTACTTTATATTAGAAATGGCAACAGCGGAGGATGAATGAAAAAGAAGAAGCTTATTGACCATGGTGTCATCACGGACTACAAAGGCGGACGCGCGCAAATTTTCAGGCTTATCTCAAATACAGATCAGCAGGTACCAGAAGGTAAGAAAAGTTGCTTTTGCATAATATTGCGAAACAAAACGCCAGATAATATGTCTTACCTTATACACACACCATAATAATACTTGTATGTTGAAGCGCAGTACAATCCATCAAGCGGTGCGGCTTCATAGCTTACCAAAGTCGTACTAAAATATTTTGATAGATTTTTGAGTGCCGTGTGTAATGTTCTATATTCTCAATGGAACATATAAAATGTTGGTGTTGTTTATTTGAGTCATATTGCCATCATAGTGCAGTCTACACATATCTCTTATGTTTGACTGCCATCTACTGGTCACTAGGGATGATGTTTGATAAGAAATTATTGAGTTCGAGCCCATTATCGAATCCTCTTATCGAACCGATTCCTTATCGATTCTCTTATCGGTTCCAGATAGGTTGTTGTCAATGGAAAAAAACACACAATATTTGGTTTAACAAAAGCTCACTTTTATTTTATAAGAAAAATAAATAGATAAATAAATATTGACTGTTGTTGCAGATAGCCGTTTGCTCGTTGTATTTTTTGTAGAATGAAGCCATGCCTTGAGGCGTTTTTTCCGGTTTATTGTTGTTGCTGCTTCTGTATCTGCCGCCTAATGACTGAACTACATCATTTCCTGGGATGTGTCACAGGGCATTTCCTGTGGGACGGGATTCGTTCTCAGGGATTCGAATAAAGAACCAACTCTTTTTCTTTACTATAGTGGCCTCGATAACGGGAACCGGTTCTCAAAAAGGGATTTGAGTCCATGGAATCGGTTCTTTTCTTATCGAACAACCGGGAGAACCGGTTTCGAACATCATCCCTACTGGTCACACTTATCATTACACCATGTACAAAATAAAATTGCTTCGAGGTCGTCGGTAAGCAAAACCAGAATTATTCCGTACATTAGGCGCACCGGGTTATAAAGCGCACTGTCGAGTTTTGAGGGAGGAAAAATGATTTTAAGTGCGCCTTACAGTCCGGAAAATACGCTACGTACAAAGCAAAAACAACTTGCTGCACAATAAATGTACAAACAGGAGAAGGGAAATACTTCTTCTAGGAATGTTTGTATATACATTAGTATTTTAGCATATGTGGAGTAAAATATGGAGCAAATAAATCAAATAACATACTTGCCACATAATGATGTGGTGTTTACAAAGAATAAGGATAATGAAGCAGAATCAGATATCATTATTCTGAATTTAATTTCTCTCTCCCAATTTAGTAAGTTATTGCTTAGTATGTATAGCCTACTTGTATTTATTTACGCTTATACAAAATTTAAGGGCGCGGCCTCCGCTGCTGCCAACTGCTCCCCTCACCTCCCAGGGGGTGATCAAGCGTGATGGGTCAAATGCAGAGAATAATTTGGCCACACCTAGTGTGTGTGTGACAATCATTGGTACTTTAACTTTAACTTTAAAACAGTATGTATGTCTAGGTGTTGCATTACACATTTCATAGGATACATATCTAAGCATCTTTCTTCATCATCTGTAATACTACCTAATGAGCGTGCATTCCTAAAGGTACTCTTCGGGGCAAAGTCTGTCAATGGTTGACCTTGATTGCAGGTTTTTCATTTTGCTTCGATGTCGGTTTTTGGAGTGTACACTTGGTAATACTTTTGCGGCTTCGCAATTGTGTGTGCTGGTTGCAGGGTTTGTTCATTTAATTGCCTGCCAAGGGTCCCTTTTGGCATTCATTTCAAGCCAATGTCCATCAGTGTTGCAACATCAGCCAAGTCTGATTCACAGTCCAAAGCTCAGCAGATCTCCTCCACTTATAAAGAAAAAAAGCTCTGAACCAAACTCCTAAGGGCCTAAGTTTTTGCCGAGTCATATGCGATCATACGAAGCCCAGTAGGCGCGGGGGGGGGGGGGCTGGAGGTTTGCTATTGAGGCAATTGGGTTGGACAAAGTTGATGGAAAGGGCAACAAGGGACCTAATATATTCCCGCTTAGACTTTGTATTTTGAACGTTCATGGAATGTAACTGTGGAGTAGCGATTGCAATACAGCCATATGTGTGTGTCTTGGTGTTTGTTAGCCCGATCCCCACCAACTCACACACACACTGCGCATGTACAAAACCCAAAACCAGGGAAGTTGGCACGTTGTGTAAATGGTAAATAAAAACAATACAATGATTTGCAAATCCTTTTCAACTTATATTCAATTGAATAGACTGCAAAGACAAGATATTTAATGTTCGAACTGAGAATGTTTTTTTTATTTATTTTTTGCAAATAATCATTAACTTAGAATTTAATGGCAACAACACATTGCAAAAAAGTTGGCACAGGAGCATTTTTACCACTGTGTTACATGGCCTTTCCTTTTAACAACACTCTGTAAATGTTTGGTAACTGAGGAGACCAATTTTTGAAGCTTTGCGTGTGGAATTATTTCCCATTCTTGCTTAATGTACAGCTTAAATTGTTCAACAGTCCGGGGTCTCCGTTGTTCTATTTTAGGCTTCATAATGCGCCACACATTTTCAATGGGAGACATGTCTGGACTACAGGCAGACGAGTCTTTTACTACGAAGCCACGCTGTTGTAACACATGCAGAATGTGGCTTGGCATTGTCTTGCTGAAATAAGCAGGGGCGTCCATGAAAAGGACGTTGCTTGGATGGCAACACATGTTGCTCCAAAACCTGTATGTACCTTTCAGCATTAATGGCGCCTTCACAGATGTGTATGTTACCCATGCCTTGGGCACTACTAATACACCCCCATACCATCACAGATGCTGGCTTTTGAACTTTGCGCCTATAACAGTCCGGATGGTTCTTTTCTTCTTTAGTCCTGAGGACACAACGTCCACAGTTTCCAAAAACAATTTGAAATGTGGACTCGTCAGACCACCGAACACTTTTCCACTTTGCATCAGTCCATCTTACATGAGCTCGGGCCCAGCAAAGCCGGCGGCGTTTCTGGGTGTTGTTGATAAACGGCTTTCGCTTTGCATAGTAGAGTGTTAACTTGCACTTACAGATGGAGCGACAAACTGTAGTTACTGTCAGTGGTTTTCTGAAGTGTTCATGAGCCCATGCGGTGATATCCTTAACACACGGATGTCGCTTTTTGATGCAGTACCGCCTGAGGGATTCTCTGAACCTTTTGATGATATTACGGACCGTAGACGGTGAAATCCCCAAATTCCTTGCAATAGCTTGTTGAGAAATGTTGTTCTTAAACTGTTTGACAATTTGCTCACGCATTTGTTCACAAAATGGTGACCCTCGCCCCATCCTTGACTGAGCATTTCATGGAAGATGCTTTTATACCCAATCATGGCACCCACCTGTTCCCAATTAGCCTGTTCACCTGTGGGATGTTCCAAATAAGTGTTTGATGCGCATTGCTCAACTTTCTCAGTCTTTTTTGCCACTTGTGCCAGCTTTTTTGAAACATGTTGCAGGCATCAAATTCCAAATGAGCTAATATTTGCATAAAATAACAAAGTTTACCAGTTTGAATGTTAAGTATCTTGTCTTTGCAGTTTATTCAATTGAATATAGGTTGAAATTGATTTGCAAATCATTGTATTCTGGTTTTATTTACCATTTACACAACGTGCCAACTTCACTGGTTTTGGGTTTTGTAAATGTGTGAGATTGTGAGCAATTGCACTACAGTCAGCTATACTGCACGTGCGTGTGTGTGTGTGTGTGTGTGTGTTCTGGCTGTAAACCAAGGGGAGAAGTACAGTTGATGTGTCACATAAATAAGTGGTGTGACATTTGGAATACAAAGTAGAATTACCATCGAGTTAACAAAAAATGGGTGTAGGTCTCAAATAGGAATGTTGTTTTTATCCAAACTGTTGATGCATAAAAAATCAGACTGTTGTCATGGCTATAGGATGAATGGATGCCTCTGGGAAGAAGTTGAGGAAATGCAGGACTATGGCCATAAACCATGGGAAAAGGACCAACTCAAAAGACATGTACAGACAAAAGCGGATTCTCTATTACGTAAAACTGCATTGACAAAACAAGACTCAAATGCACACTTCTGACAAGTGGAAATTTGGGTAATTTTTCCACTTTGCCATTTCTCCACCACAGATCAAAAACTCTGTCACCATGGAGAACATTATATGGGGCGATTGGAGGTGGAGGTCTTCTTGGAATACATTAAGTATTCCAAGAAGACCTCCAAGGGCCCCATTTCCCTCACCTTCAAACTCTCACTATTGTCCTAAATCTTGCAGCATTGAAATATCCAGCTTAAAGCTCACCATGGCATAGAAAAACAACCCAGTTGCATGCCAGACTATTAAAAGGGAACTGCACTTTTTTTGGAACTTTGCCTATCATTCACAATCATTATGACAGACATGACCACGGATGGTTTTTTTTGTTTTTTTGTATTCTAAATATTAAATAGCCTATGAGAGCTATGCAATTCCGCTTATGAAGCCCTTAAAAGAACAAAACATCCAAACACCTCAGTTAGGGTTTTATATACATGATGTAAGTATATATGTATTGTAGTAATGAGCACATTTATAGTAACATTTAGTATTTATATATTTTGATAATTTTAAGCACATGCAATGCATTAATTTCGAAAACGTATCACAACATTTGCTTTTTTTTTTCTTCGTCACTGATTATTACTCCTGGCAGACTTCATGAGGGCCAACACACATAATAAAACATCCCTTACTGTGCAAGGTCTGCTGTCATTAGGATGGCGACTGCTAGGATGTTCATATATTCCCATTTAGGTGAAGAATGACTCACAATCCTCACGAAGAAAAGGGGGGAGGGGAGGACCAAGTGGTTTTTTTGTGTGTCGTTCTTGCCATTGCCGGGTCTAAATTGGCTGTCCAAGTGTACCGACTTGTCAGAATACGTCTTTGTCCTTCTACTATGCAGGTGAGAGACATCTAGAATAAAGTTGACGCGCAAGGAAACAAAAAAACAGCTGATCAGTCTATCAGGTCAACGTTGGCACACAAGCTTGTGATCAAGGCGCCGCTATAAATAGTTTCTCTGTGTTAGCGCTTGTAATAACAATATCAATAATAATTGGTTAATATTCAAGTCATGAAATGTAAATGGAGTCCTTGCCAGTTTCGGGTCCTAAATGGCTGTCAAAGTGTACCAACTTGTCGGATTACACCATCAGCCATCTACTTTTCAGATGAGATGCATGATCTGTGATCTACAATAAACTTACAGTGGGGCGGTATAGCTCGGTTGGTAGAGTGTCCGTGCCAGCAACTTGAGGGTTACAGGTTCGATCCCCGCTCCCGCCATCCTAGTTACTGCCGTTGTGTCCTTGGGCAAGACACTTTACCCACCTGTTCCCAGTGCCACCCACACTGGTTTAAATGTAACTAAGATATTGGGTTTCACTATGTAAAAGCGCTTTGAGTCACTAGTGAAAAGCGCTATATAGAAAAATATACTTCACTACTTCACTTCACTCCAGGGAGCAAGGAAGTGAAGAAGCAGCAGACCACTCGATAGGCACACAAGCTTGTGATTATGGCGCCGCTATAAATAGTTTGTCTGCGTCAGCACTTATAATAACAATATCACTAATACTCGGTTAATATTCAAGTCACGATACGAAATGGAGTATTGTTGGAGCTTTTTGAATGGTTATTTATTGGATTTTATGGGCGAAATAGTGGAGCTCCCATTGACTCCACTTAATTAATATTTAGAATGCATTAAAAAAAATCCATCTGTCGTCATGTCTTTCATAATGATTGTAAAGTTCCAAAAAAAGGTGCAGTTCCCTTTTCAGTTCCATATGTGTAGATCTTCGGTTCTGGCTTTCTTTGTTCAATTGCTTTCCATATAAATGCAATAATTTTTTTCATATAAATTACGGATTGACGTAATCTACTTCCTGTTCGGACATGTTGAATTGTGCAAGTCTGAACATGTGATTAATGTCATTTTGTTAAACACCCTTGAACGGAATTAATTCAACCATGACCAAATTAAAGACCTTTTCCTTTTCTTTTCTTATCGGCCCACTGGTTTTAGTAAGTTCTCCAACATGAAATAACAGTAATGCATAGAAGTTTAACATTATCACGTCTCTATACCGAACAGAGTAACCCTTAAATAATTCCTCTGTACAAGGCCAAGGCAATATGTCCAAAATATAAAATCCCACATTTTTTCACAAAAAATTCGATTTAAAATTTGTTGCTGATTTTTTCCTTACTTTTTAAAGAAACCTAGATAATCCAACACAATATTTACTTTTATCTGATCAAAAACTAGTAGTTTTAAAAGAGACAAACTTCCAGGGATATGTGACATGAACATACAGTGCAACTTACCATATTTTTCGGACTATAAGTCGCAGTTTTTTTTCATAGTTTGGCCGGGGGTGCGACTTATACTCAGGAGCGACTTATGTTTGAAATTATTAACACATTACCGTAAAATATCAAATAATATTATTTAGCTCATTCACGTAAGAGACTAGACGTATAAGATTTCATGGGATTTAGCGATTAGGAGTGACAGATTGTTTGGTAAACGTATAGCATGTTCTATATGTTATAGTTATTTACCATAATATGTTACGTTAACATACCAGTTGGTTATTTATGCCTCATATAACGTACACTTATTCAGCCTGTTGTTCACTATTCTTTATTTATTTTAAATTGCCTTTCAAATGTCTATTCTTGGTGTTGGCTTTTATCAAATAAATTTCCCCAAAAAATATGACTTATACTCCAGTGCGACTTATATGTTTTTTTCCTTCTTTGTTATGCATTTTCGGCCGGTGCGACTTATACTCCGGAGCGACTTATACTCCGAAAAATACGGTACTCGTGAGATCAATTAAGTGCAAACTAAATCTTTGACTGGAATAAAATATTTCGGTAAACAAAAATGTAGCTTTGCACATTTCATGCAGATAAATAATAAAGTACTGTATAGTAAACACAGGCTTTTCCACTGTATGGCCACCACAACTTTAGCAACATACATGGTACTTTGAGTAATTGATTCCATCACAGCAAGCTGCTGATGACAGTATTTGGTGAACATTGTTTTGTCCTACTAATTTCGGCAGTTCTTGAGCTCACCATAATAATGGACTCACCATAGTGTGGACTGTTTGTTTACATGTAAAATCTTCCACTTGTCTCATTTTGTCCACCAAACGTTTTATGCTGTGCGTGAAGGCACAAAGGTGAGCTTTGTTGATGTTATTGACTTGTTGGAGTGCTAATCAGGCATATTTGGTAAGTGCATGATTGCAAGCTAATCCATGCTAACATGCTATTTAGGCGAGCTGTATGAACATGTTGCATCTTTATGTCTCATTTGTAGGTATATTTGAGCTCATTTAATATCCTTTACTTTTATCCTCTCTGTAAATGGTAAATAGGTTATACTTGTATAGCGCTTTTCTACCTTAAGGTACTCAAAGCGCTTTGACACTATTTCCACATTCACCCATTCACACACACATTCACACACTGATGGCGGGAGCTGCCATGCAAGGCCCTAACCACGACCCATCAGGAGCAAGGGTGAAGTGTCTTGCTCAAGGACACAACGGACGTGACGAAGTTGGTAGCAGGTGGGGATCGAACCAGGAACCCTCAGGTGGCTGGCACGGCCACTCTCCCAACCGCGCCACGCCGTCGTTTGTATATAATTTAGTTTTGCATGTGTCATGACACATTATCTGTATGTAATATTTGCTGCATTTCAAATAGTTGTTTGTGTGCCATGTTGTTCCAGACCACAGCGAACATTACCTAGCTTGCCAAAGATTGTAATAAATCTATTAAAAGAAGACAGCCTGCCGTTTCCTTTAACTTGGACACACAAGTCTATACCTTTGGCCATTAAAAGCCAGTAATTTCCAGGAGTTATCTCACCTTCTGAGTAGCCTCTGATTTACTAATGGTTTCTAATGTTGTAAAAATGTGTAGAATAAATATTACATTTTAAACATTTCTGTCAACAAAGATTTGCTTCAGCCTGCGACACATAGTCATTTTGATAGTAGGCTATTATAGATAACAGACACTTATGTCATGTGTTGTCTTCATTATAAGATTTATATATGGCTTTTCATTTTTTGCGGCCCCAGACAGATTTGTTTTTTGTATTTTTGGTCCAATATGGCTCTTTCAGTGTTTTGGGTTGCCGATCCCTGTTCTAGGGCAAAAAGTAAAGGAGAAAAACAGCGTTTTTTTAATGTTTTGAATCGTCTTCCACAAAAAGCTCAAATTTATCGACAAAATTGATTTATTGCCAAGTACCCCGTATCAAATGTACCATATCTGATGTGGTTCATATGTAACTGCTTCTTGGGTGTAGTTATCTCCATGTATGTAATAAGTAAGCATTATGGATGTAGAGATATTTTTAGTTCTGATATGATAGTAATGACATCTCTTCTGGGTATGTTGGTGCATTTTCGCAAGAAACTATTTTGACTGAGACCCTCAGGATGTTTTTGTTTGAAGCCAGCAGGGGTGGAGGGCAGACAATATGCTGACCTTCACTTCTTCAGCTGCACCAAACACAAGAGCGTGAATGAGCATCCCTCCCCCTTTCACTACTGGCTGCGTGGTCTGGAAATGTTGACACATGGAGCTTAGAGCAGCCCCAGAAACCCCAGGAATCCCCCGGAAAGAGGCTGGGCAGGAGGGTGATTTGGAGCCTTGGAATGCACCCAGAGGAGTCAGTCACTTATTTACTAGCTGAACTCGGTGAACCTTCACGCACTCCTCCTCAGTCTGTCTCATCAGGTGAAAGTGATTGTTACATTTGTCTTATGGAGAAGGAAAAAGTGCAACACGGGACATACCGTATTTTCCGGACTATAAGGCGCTCTTAAAATGTATTTTTTCTTCCTCAAAACTCGACAGTGCGCCTAATAACCCGGTGCGCCTAATGTACGCATTTTTGCAAATTTTTTTGCGTTTATCTGGAAAAATTCTAATCCATAAAAGGAGACACAGCACAAAGTCCAATTTTATGAAAATAAACCCTTTTTTGTTTGTTTTCAAATCTGCCATTTATAATAAAAATCGAAAAACGGCCCTAATTTTGTTTTTTGATTTGCGTTTCAGAATTGGAAAAAAGAATGAACGGAAGGTACACGGACCTTACACGGTCCGGCAACGGTACTCTGTATAATCTTGCACCGGAAAATCCGCCTTTAATAAAAAAATGGTGATATTAATGGAGATCGGACATACTTGCCAACCCTCCCGAATTTTCCGGGAGACTCCCGAAATTCAGCGCCTCTCCCGAAAACCTCCCGGGACAAATATTCTCCTGAAAATCTCCTGATTTTCAGCCGGAGCTGGAGGCCACGCCCCCTCCAGCTCCATGCGGACCTTAGTGAGGACAGCCTTTTTTCACGTCCGCTTTCCCACGATATAAACAGCGTGCCTGCCCAATCACGTTATTCCATACGAGGTGTCCAGCATACCGCCCATGAGCATGGTGCAGATGGAGAAGATCTTCTCGGCGTCCGTGTTGGCGCACACGTTGCCAAAGCCGACGCTGGTCAGGCTGCTGAGGGTGAAATCGAGGGCGGCGATGTACGAGCTGCGCACCGACGGGCCGCCGACCGTGTTGTTGACGTAGGGCATCTCCAGGCGTTTGCCCAGCTCATGGAGCCATCCTTGGGGAAGAGACGGGAGGACAACAGGGTGACAAGAACTAAATCATTCAGACTAGAGATACATTGTATTATTATGTTTATCTTACCTAAAAATAAATATATTTATTAATTAAAAAAACAAAATACATTTTTACTATATTTTGCTAAAGACATTCAAATGAATTGTATTTTTATTTGTATTTTTTCTGACTCCTTATTACATCCAGCCATAGAATTATACATTAAAATAAACATATTTGAAAGAATTAATTTTAAATGATCATAATAATTCATTTAAAATGACCATATTTAATTATTAAAATAATTGCTTGTTTATCAACAACTTTAGCATTTTAATCATTACATTTTGAAGCTCTCAGAAGCCAAGTTATGTTATAATAATAATAATAATACCTGTCTATCTATCTATATATATATATGAAATACTTGACTTGGTGAATTCTAACTGTAAATATACTCCTCCCCTCTTAACCACGCCCCCGCCTCACCTCCCGAAATCGGAGGTCTCAAGGTTGGCAAGTATGAGATCGGATGATATGAAAAAATTATTTGCCATCACTGTTTTGCCGTATCGCCCAGCCCTATTCGCAGGCACAAAAGAAACAGACCAGAGCTGATTAAACAAATGAATTAAAAATAAAGTTATGATCATTTAAAACGTGCCTAATGAAATTGACAATGAGAAACACATAATAAGTTTATTTTTAAATTAAAATTAGTTACAGACCTCTTATACATACAACAGACCTGTTCAACTGGCAGCCCGGGGGCTAAATCCAGCCCGGGATTGAGGCCATTCCGGCCCCCGAGTTCAGTTCAAAACTCGGGAGACAATATTTTTGCAGCAAATTCCTTAAAACACTAGAGTGCTTGAACTTGGACCTCTGTAAACACATTGGCAGATCCTTGCATTAACATTTGAACTTTGCCAGCAAACAGAACACTGGGGTCCAAACTCAAGGCACCCCTTTGAGGCTTGCTTGTATAAAAAAAAAAAAAAGGTCATATTTTTTTCAAGTGATTTATGGTGATGTATCGTT
This sequence comes from Nerophis lumbriciformis, assembly GCF_033978685.3. NCBI lineage: Eukaryota > Metazoa > Chordata > Actinopteri > Syngnathiformes > Syngnathidae > Nerophis > Nerophis lumbriciformis. Next base: position 24,599,174 of record NC_084581.2, read on the forward strand.
CACCAGGGGTGATGTTACTGTTGTGTTGTTGTGTGTCACCTGTGGGTATTGATGGATGGCAAGCTTGAGACAATCCGTTGCCGTTCAGCAGCCGTTAATGGCAGGACCGAGTCTATTTGCGTCTGCTCCTCTGGAAGGACTGAATAAACCGTGTTAAATTTTTTACAACTCCCCTCATCATGTAATTACACCTGGAGTAGCGAGATCTCAGGCACTCAGCATCAAGGGTTGGAATTGGGGGTTAAATCACCAAAAATGATTCCCGGGCGCGGCCACCGCTGCTGCCCACTGCTCCCCTCACCTTCCAGAGGGTGAACAAGGGGATGGGTCAAATGCAGAGGACACATTTCACCACACCTAGTGTGTGTGTGACAATCATTGCTACTTTAACTTTAACTTGTAAAAAGTCTCCGCTAGCTGCACCTAAATGGCAGGCGGCGGATGGCTGCTCCGTTGCCGTTACGCATCCAATAAAAATCCAGTATTAGAAGGCGCAGAAAATGTTCAAATAAATTCAAATGATTTCAGAAAAACAAGAATAATAATGGAATTTTTGTTGGCTCCACCTCTGTAAGCAAGGGTGCCTCCTTTAGCAGCGAAAGATAGAACGAGGTATTCAGTAACTGTACTATAGCAGGGGTCCTCACTTATATTCGTCTAGGTACCAGAATTTGTGAGGGGGAGCGTAAAGCATCCAAAGTTGCATCTTCATTTCCACTCATCCGGTAGCATAATAATGTACACTTTCCCATTTCACATGAACAATCAAAGTCTCCCTTTCACATGTGGATGCAGAGATGGCCATTACTTATTTTGGATATGTCATCCAGCAACTGCCAGCTCAAGTACGCCCGCGCCGCTTCCAAGTGAGGAAGAGAAACTGCACACCTGTCTGTCTGATTTATCGTATTGTCTGATTATCAAGTATGATGATGTCACACTTACATAAAATATATTACACAAGCAGGAAAAAGTTATGGTGGAAATGATTCTGCAAACTAAACATTAGGGCCTGATTTACCAAACACTACACGCTAATTGGCGTGTGCAATCTATAAAATTGTGTGTACTATTGGTGGCTGTGTTGTATGTGATCTACTAAGACTGCGTGTGCACTTCAAAAGTAGTGTAGACCGCCTTATTTAAATGAGGATTTTGCCTGCACTATACGGAGCATCGCCACGGAGACGCTCAATGATTTGCTGAACATTCATGTTGTCATACGGTGTTTTGCTATGTTTTCAAATATGCAGGTGACATCTACCACTTTTTATGGACATTTTAGACACAGTCCAAAGTGGATCTACAACGGACCCCACTCTTTTTTCAGCACTGAAGGTGCACTCATTGGAGAGAGTATGCACTTATTGTGCTCAAGACGCAAAACAAACGCATTATTTTCTCATATAGGAGATATGTTAATAATACCAACCACAAAACCAGTGAAGTTGGCATGTTGTGTAAATAGTAAATAAAAACAGAATACAATGATTTGCAAATCCTTTTCAACTTATATTCAATTGAATAGATTGCATAGACAAGATATTTAACGTTCAGGCGGTACTGCAACAAAAACCAACATCATTGTGTAAAGGATAACACCACATGGGCTCAGGAACATTTCAGAAAACCACTGTCAGTAACTACAGTTCGTGCAACCTACTAATAAAAGTTTCAATCAATCAATCTGTAAGTGCAAGTTAAAACTACTGTGCAAAGCCAAAGCCATTTATCAACAACACCCAGAAACGCAGCCGGATTCGCTGGGCCCGAGCTCATCTAAGATGGACTGATGCAAAGTGTAAAAGTGTTCTGTGGTCTGACAAGTCCACATTTCAAATTGTTTTTGGAAACTGTGGACGTCGTGTCCTCCGGAACAAAGAGGAAAAGAACCATCCGGATTGTTATAGGTGCAAAGATCAAAAGCCGGCATCTGTGATGGTATGGGGGTTTATTAGTGCCCAAGGCATGGGTATCTTACACATCTGTGAAGGCACCATTAATGCTAAAAGGTACATACAGGTTTTGGAGCAACATACATATATTGCCATCAAGCAACGTTATCATGGACGCCCCTGCTTATTTCAGCAAGACAATGTACAACCACATGTTACAACAGCGTGGCGTCATAGTAAAAGAGTGTGGGTACTAGACTGGCCTGCCTCTAGTCCAGACCTGTCTCCCATTGAAAATGTGTGGCGCAATATGAAGCCTAAAATACCACAATGGAGACCCCGGACTGTTGAACAACTTAAGCTGTACATCAAGCAAGAATGGGAAAGAATTCCACCTGAAAAGCTTCAAAAATTGGTCTCTTCAGCTCCCAAACGTTTACTGATTGTTGTTAAAAGGAAAGGCCATGTAACACAGTGGTAAAAATGCCCCTGTGCAAACTTTTTTGCAACGTGTTGCTGCCACTAAATTCTTAGTTAATGATTATTTGCAAAACAAATTTAGTTTCTCATTTCGAACATTAAATATCTTGTCTTTGTAGTCTATTCAATTGAATGTACCGTATTTTCCGCACTATAAGGCGCACCGGATTATTAGCCGCACCTTCAATGAATTGCATATTTCATAACTTTGTCCACCAATAAGCCGCCCCGGATTATAAGCCGCGCCTACGCTGCGCTAAAGGGAATGTCAAAAAAACAGTCAGATAGTTCAGTCAAACTTTAATAATATATTGAAAACCAGCGTTCTAACAACTCTGTCCCAAAATGTACGCAAATGTGCAATCACAAACATAGTAAAATTCAAAATGGTGTAGAGCAATAGCAACATAATGTTGCTCGAACGTTAATGTCACAACACACAAAATAAACATAGCGCTCACCTTCTGAAGTTATTCTTCATTCGTAAATCCTTCGAATTCTTCGTCTTCGGTGTCCGAATTGAAAAGTTGCGCAAGCGTGGGATCCAAAATGGCCGGTTCCGTCTCGTCGAAGTCATCGGAGTCAGTGTCGCTGTTGTTGTCCAGTAGTTCTGTGAATCCTGCCTTCCGGAAAGCTCGGACCACAGTTGTGACCGAAATATCTGCCCAGGCATTTACGATCCACTGGCAAATGTTGGCGTATGTCGTCCGGCGCTGTCTGCCCGTCTTAGTGAAGGTGTGTTCGCCTTCGGAGCTGTGTGAAAAAAGCCACCCGGCCTCTTCGCGTAAACTTCCCTTAACCACTCGCTCATCTTTTCTTCATCCATCCATCCCTTCGAGTTAGCTTTTATGATGACGCCGGCTGGAAAGGTCTCTTTTGGCAAGGTCTTCCTTTTGAATATCACCATGGGTGGAAGTTAGCATGGCAAGCTAGAACCACAGTGAAGGATGACTTCTCATTCCCTGTGGTGCGAATATTCACCGTACGTGCTCCCGTTCCACAGTGCGGTTCACAGGAATATCAGTTGCTGTGAAATACGGTAGTAATCCGTGTGCGGATGGAGAGATTGCGTCTTTTTATGAACCGGATCCTTGTCGCTTAGTAGGAGCCATTTTGTGGTCTTTACAGATGTAAACAGGAAATGAAACGTACGGTGATATCCGCGCGTTTTTTCTTCTTCTTCCGGGGGCGGGTGGTTGCTTACAGTAGAAGAAGAAGCGCTTCCTGTTCTATGGGGGCGGGTGCTTTCCTTGGCGGTTGCTTGCGTAGAAGAAGAAGCGCTTCCTGTTCTACCGGGAAAAAAGATGGCGGCTGTTTACCGAAGTTGCGAGATCGAAACTTTATGAAAATGAATCGTAATAAAGCGCACCGGTTATAAGGCGCACTGTCAGCTTTTGAGAAAATTTGTGGTTTTTAGGTGCGCCTTATAGTGCGGAAAATACGGTATATGCTATGTGGGGAAAAAAAACACCATTTAAAAGAAAAACCTAAAGGACACCAAATGCATCACTTTATTCTGTTTTAATCAACCCCTAACTCACCTAGCATGCAGCTCTAAAAGTATTAAAGAATGTTGCAGTATAGACTACATGTCTAATATTTTTTCATTTCCGACAGTTCAAATATGTTGACACACATGTAGAACGGAGGATTCGTGTCTGTCCATCGTCTGTCTTTGCAGCGCAAGCACTGATCCTGTGTGGAATTGTGTCAGTTTGCAAGTACGTGTTAAATAAAACGCTTAATAGTGCTCACAGTGGGACGGTATAGCTCGGTTGGTAGAGTGGCCGTGCCAGCAACTTGAGGGTTCCAGGTTCGATCCCCGCTTCCGCCATCCTAGTCTCTGCCGTTGTGTCCTTGGGCAAGACACTTTACCCACCTGCTCCCAGTGCCACCCACACTGGTTTAAATGTAACTTATATATTGGGTTTCACTATGTAAAGTGCTTTGAGTCAATAGAGAAAAAGCGCTATATAAATATAATTCACTTCACAAAACAATAATAAGTGTTGGTAAATCACATTGCGTGTACTGTATTACATATTTGTATCTTTTCCTCTCAGTTTTGTCAGTGTTTTAATGATCAGCATATATTCTGCATATTGATGAAGACAGAGATGATGTATAACGTGGCTGCTTTTTATGGCTCTAAAAAAAACCCATAAAAAATGGATAAATAAAGCTAAAGGCACAATGCAATGAGAAAAAGCTGAAATGGTTATACTAATGAGGAACAAAAACTTTTTAAAATGTCTGTATGGATAATGTTTATTTAGCCTTTTTACAAAACTATTTAATTACAAATTACAAGATGATGTCAGGTTCACTTGGTAGAAAAAGAGCAACAGAATTTGAGTCTCACCAGCGTTCACTTCTGTTAATGTACGCGGGGAAGAAAAAAAGCGGTTGTTGTTGACACTCTGCATGGCTTCTGGCTGAGATCAGACTAATCAATAGCTGGGATAATGAGCAGTTGAGTAGTATTACATCAACACGAGGCACAAAGTAACAACACTGTGCTGCTACTACAGCTGTATTGTGCAAAGTAAACATCACACTCTTGAGAGGAAAGGAACTCGTTGATACGTCTCCTCTTGATGTCTATAATTTCGCCTTTTTTGCCAATTCACATCACAAATATGCTCCATGATTATTTATAAATTTAACAGCTGCTGTCAAGTAGTTTGCTACAGGAGCAGGCAATTACAGTGTAGCTACAGATGTGTCCTTAAAGGCCTACTGAAAGCCACTACTACCGACCACGCAGTCTGATAGTTTATATATCAATGATGAAATCTTAACATTGCAACACATGCCAATACGGCCGGGTTAGCTTACTAAAGTGCAATTTTAAATTTTGCGCGAAATATCCTGCTGAAAACGTCTCAGTATGATGACGTCTGCACGTGACGTCACGGATTGTAGAGGACATTTTGCGACAGCATAGTGGCCAGCTATTAAGTCGACTGTTTTCATCGCAAAATTCCACAGTATTCTGGACATCTGTGTTGACGAATCTTATGCAATTTGTTCAATGAACAATAGAGACAGCAAAGAAGAAAGCTGTAGGTGGAAAGCGGTGTATTGCGGCAGGTGTTGTGCCGGATAACGCACCCCCGCCGTAGAATGCACCCCTTGACTGTTGTGCCGGATAACACAGCCGATGTTTCATTGTTTACATTCCTGAAAGATGACAGTAAAGCTTTACCATTGGCCTGTGGAGAACTGGGACAACAGAGACTCTTACCAGGAGGACTTTGAGTTGGATGCGCAGACGCGGTACCGTGAGTACGCATGCAGCTGCGGCTTCCAAACATTTGATCGCTTGCCCGTACGTGCGTGCTGCTATGCGCATGTCACGTACGTAACTTTGGGGACTTTGGGGAACTATATGTGCTGTATGAACTTTGGGGAGGTGAACGGTACTTTGGGCTGTGGGATTGAGTGTGTTGTGCAGGTGTTTGAGTTGTATTGGCGGGTTATATGGACGGGACAGGGGAGGTGTTTGTTATGCGGGATTAATTTGTGGCATATTAAATATAAGCCTGGTTGTTTTGTGGCTAATAGAGTTTATATATGTCTTGTGTTTATTTACTGTTTTAGTCATTCCCAGCTGAATATCAGGTCCTCCCCGCCTCTCACAGCATCTTCCCTATCTGAATCGCTCCCACTGCCCTCTAGTCCTTCACTCTCAATTTCCTCATCCACAGATCTTTCATCCTCGCTCAAATTAATGGGGAAATCGTCGCTTTCTCGGTCCGAATCGCTCTCGCTGCTGGTGGCCATGATTGTAAACAATGTGCGGATGTGAGGAGCTCTACAACCGGTGACGTCACGCTACTCGTCTGCTACTTCTGGTACAGGCAAGGCTTTTTTATCAGCGACCAAAAGTTGCGAACTTTATCGTCGATGTTCTCTACTAAATCCTTTCAGCAAAAATATGGCAATATCGCGAAATGATCAAGTATGACACATAGAATGGACCTGCTATCCCCGTTTGAATAAGAAAATCGCATTTCAGTAGGCCTTTAACCCGTCATATTCCAGAGTTTCATTTCAGGTAAATAGACTGTGGATACGTCACAGACTAAGCGGAACATATACCGTATTTTCCGGACCATAGGGCGCACCGGATTATAAGGCATACTGCTGATGAGCAGGTCTATTCAGGTCTATTTTCATACAAAAGGCGCACAGGATTATAGAGCGCATAAAGGGGTCATATATTTTCTTTTTTTCTAAATGTCAAACACTTCCTTGTGGTCTACATAACATGTAATGGTGCTTCTTTGGTCAAAATGTTGCATAGATTATGTTTTACAGATCATCTTCAAGCCGCTTTCTGACAGTCGCTTCAAGATGCGTCGTTTTGTGGGCGGTCTTATTTACGTGGCTCACCTTCGACAGCGTCGTCTTGCCGTCATCTTTGTTGTAGCGGTGTAGCGTGCAAGGACGGGTGTGGAAGATGTGTCAAAAGATGGCGCTAACTGTTTTAATGACATTCAGAATTTACTTAAATCAATAACAGAGAAGCATCTTCTCATCCGTGCAACAACAACGCCAGAAATGGGTCCCGTGAAAAAACGTCCGACCGGAACCCTCTAATGACTAAAGTTCCGTGGGTGAATTATGTAAACTCACTACAGTTTTTAGCGCTTTGATAGCTAGTCTACTGACAGATATAAGTAATAACTTTACGCTACTTTATATTATAAATGGCAACAGCGGAAGATGAATGCCACATAAGAAGATAGAGAAAAAGAAGAAGCTTATGACTACGGATGCGCGCATATTTTCAGGACTTATGCAGATCCCAAATACGCATCAGCAGGTACCAGAAGGTAAGAACAATTGGTTTTGCATAATATTGCGAAACAAAACGCCAGTTAATATTTCAGCTAATAGGTGCCATTTTGCGGTCCTTATACACGCACCATAATAATACTCGTATGTTTAATGCTCCGACAATCCATCAAGCGGTGCGGCTTCATTGCTTACCCAAGTCATATTAAAAACATTTTGACAGATTTTTGAGCGCCGTGTGTAATGTTATATACTTTCAATGGAACATTTAAAGTTTTGGTGTTGTTCACTGGCGTCATCTTGCAGTTTACACGTATCTCTTATGTGTGCTTGCCATCTACTGGTCACACTTATCATTCCACGATGTACCAAATAAAATTGCTTCGAGGTCGGTAAGCACAACCAGAATTATGCCGTACTTTAGGCGTACCGGGTTATAAGGCGCACTGACACAAAATGACAGGATTTTAAGTGTGCCTTATAGTCTGAAAAATACGGTACTTAAAAAATAAAAAACATGTAGATAAAAAAATTTAAAAAACTATGCCTTTTTCTTTTCATGGAATTTTGTTGAACAGACTAGTAATTGAAATACTTCAAATATAGGTAATACATTGAAAAAATAAGAAATTAAATCCTCAACAAATTGTCGTAACTATTGCAGCAATACAGAACAGAAAACTTGAAATACTTCAATTCAAAGAGTTTGTGAATGAAACCTCACTTGCCGTCACTCTCATTGGTGCATAATGAGGAAGTGTTGTGTTGTTGTTGTGGCTCCTGGCTAGTTATTATAGAGGCTGTTGGTGTTTTCCTGTCGGCAACACGTTTAAAAAGAGCGTCAGTCTGTGTGCTTGCGTCGGGACTCTACGTTACTTGCAACGATAGCTGCATGCTGGTGAATTCATTACTTTCAAGGGGATATCCCACAGACAACGTGGCTGTGGAACAAGAAACTGTGGAAGATTTGGATTTCACACACTCTTGTAGGAAGGCATGCGCTCTTTTTAGGTACTTTGGTCCAGCGTCTCTTGTCAAGCACAAGTCATTAGAAACCTCTTGCCTGCACAACTCCAAGAGACCTTCTACCAAGAAGTCTACCAGACCACCTACTGGTCCTACCTAAAGAGTACCTCACTTGCCAGAGCCCACACCACAAGTGAGACAGATACTGGCTTGTCATCCACCAAAGCAGCAGGAGTTGATATTATCTATCCTAAATTCCTGAAGAACCCTTAGGCCTCGTTTAACCCGCCTGGTGCAGCCTATGTGTCCTTCTCAGGGCTCAGAGCTGGGTCCTCCGAATGAGAGTGTCATAGCACTAGACATCAAGCTAAGGGCCTGAGCTGTTAACTCTATGTCCACCGCAAACTGTTAAGGCATTAGGGTGAGAGGTTTACCAATGTCCCCTAGCGTAGCCACACTGGCGGGCCCCCAATACACTCGACCCTGTAAACGTCACTCTCTTATTCGGGTCACGGCACCATTGTAACCTGTCTGGTCCTAAATAAGAAAGTAAAGTACAATATCAGTGTTGGCGTTAACGCACTTTTTGTGTCTTTTTACGCATTGAAATCAGAAAGGACGTGCAATAGAATAGAATAGAATATATCTTTATTGTCATTGTACATTGTACAACAAAATTGTAAGCAAAACTAATTTAGTGCAAATTCATAACACATAAAACCATAAGAACATAGATAAACAGATTAAAATACATAAAAATAGCAAGCACACAGCTCACATGCACAGTCATTATTGTCGTCTTGTGTTCAGCGACACTATTGCTCTCGGGTAAAAAGTCTTCTTAAGTCTGTTTGTCCGGCATTTTATTGTCCTGTATCTCCTGCCCGAGGGCAGCAGTTCAAAAAGTTTATGTCCAGGGTGAGATGGGTCCCTTATGATGTTTTGGGCCTTTTTGAGGCACCTGGCACAATGCGTGTCCCCCGGACGCGGATTAATTTGAATGTTTTACTGCCCGATTTGCTTGTTTTTTTGTTTTTTTTGATCGATTATCAATATCAACGATATTATTCACATGTAAAAAATATCTAAGTGTTTATTGTCTATTGTGAGCGAACTCTGGTGCTGAATTTCCCCGAGGTATCAATAAAGTACTTTCTATTCTATTCTATTCTATTATCGTTTTCCACCGGTGGGTTTTTTTAAAATATATTTACCGGCTCAAATTCCCGTCCCCGTTTATTGCGTTTTTATTGGTCGTAAATTCTGATTCGCCGAAAGTTTTATCAATGACAAATACTGCCTCGGTTTGCACTCGGACAACTTTACCGCGAGGGGCTGTCAAAAGAAAGACTTCATGGTAAACACCAAGGTGAGTGTAAAGTCAACCTTTTTAACTTCATCCTGTGCCATGTCTCCAGTAAATGACTTGTTTTAGTCTTTGTGAGTCCATGGAAATTTTACTTTCATCTCCCGCTGAAGTGACATTGTTCGAGGATGGAGACAGGCTAGCTGTTAGTTTCAAACTAACCAGTACTCAAACTGACTCCTCCACCCCAAACACATACTTTGAAGGTCAACAAACGGGGCGAATATGTGCCTTTTGAAGTGTTAACGTGCGAGTGTTCAAAAGGAGTCTCTT